>NW_015611260.1:0-708 GCF_001515605.1 Sinocyclocheilus anshuiensis | reverse complement strand
GAAACACAGAAAGGCACATGAGGAGCAAAACACACACAAAACACATACCAGAGTCTGACAGCAGTAGCCTCACCCTGTATCCCTTGACAAAATCCCAATAGGACTTTTCCATTGGCTTTTGGATTACTGCAGAAAATACTGTTACCAACAAAAGTTTATGATTCTCACACGTTTTGTTCATCATGATAATCGTCACAAATGAATTTCTTCACAGACTTTTATGAGTTTTGTGGCCAAAATACCAGTCTCCAGCTGTGAAGAGCTAAATGTAGGATATAAACGATCTACAACAAAAACATCTGTTAGGTTTTGATTATCATGTCTATCATGTTGAAATCATGTGTTTTAAAGCCATATCGTTTTAAATTTCTGATTTAGGGTTTTCTGAGCGCACACATCTGAAGCACGCGCACAGAAAGAGGTTGTCACTCGGCATGTAAGTTCTCTTTCACGTCTTATTGCGCCTAAACTGTCAAATACACACGTTTATGTGAAAAACACATATTAGTTACAGAAACACAGTTGGTTATGTCTGTAAAGCTAAACATCTGGGAAAGAAATTGCATGTTTTATTAGATCTGTGTATTAAATGACAGCAGCATAATATACAGTACTGCTGGCTATGCTGTTAATATAATAAAATAAAAACAGAACATCACTCACTGCTCTGGACTGAATAACATCTATAGCTTTAATAAGAAGACATTT
>NW_015611259.1:0-705 GCF_001515605.1 Sinocyclocheilus anshuiensis | reverse complement strand
TTGTTAATGCAGGTGTCTTACCTCCTCCATAACAAGAACCCCGCAACGCACCATGCTGTCCACCACATCAAGAGCAACGCCATGAGCAGTTTGACATGGCTGAGAGAGAGAGACAGACAAACAGATGGATGGACAGACAGACAGATACGAGCAGATCGACAGGAGGAGAGATAATTAGTTGTGTAGTGTTTTTGTTCTTGTTGACATTTCACAGCCTTTACAAGTGTTTATTTGCTGATGCAAGTGTAAAATGTCCTGGCAATAATTACACATGCTATTCCCACCGCTGAAGAACCCTTGAATGGGAAACTAGATTTAAGAGACACCAAGAGAGAATAATAAAGGGAACAGATGGGGAGCGGCTGATCGATTTGAAGCGTGAGAGAGATATTTGGAGAATGTATGAAAAATAAATGAGGTTTTTTTCTGACTGACTGAAGAGAAAGATGGCTGTATGATTCACTACTAGCATCAGTGTGATTATAGACGTCATAGTGAGATGCCCTTGTGTGTGTTTGAGTGAGACTCACCGGTATGAAGCCGGGTGGCAGTAGATGTGTGAGTTGAAGGCTTTTCTCTGTCTCTGGCCCAGAACAACATCAAACTCCGGGTCTCCACCGCCTCCACAGCCTACAACCTCACTCAGCATGGCTGAGACACCACACGCTTTACACAAACACACACACACACACACACACACACACA
>NW_015611258.1:0-708 GCF_001515605.1 Sinocyclocheilus anshuiensis | reverse complement strand
CTAGTAGTTTCCATGGCTACACTATAACAGTCAGCCAATGAAGCGTCCCATCCCAGCCCGAGAGAACAGCCATCAGCCAATTGTAGCACCCTAAGAGAAAACTAAGTGCCCAGTTCGGACCTTCACCTTCAAATGGTTGATATCAGTTTTTTTCTAATTTCTGTCACTTATCTCAATTCTGGAAGTGACTTGTGTTCTATGCATTTAAATGGGATTTTCACTTCCAAAAACTTCGCCGTGTACATTCCCAAAGATAAAGAAGCGAGCTGGTTGGCGTTTTTCAGTGGGGGGAGGTGGAGTGATGATACAGAGAGCAGGGTCACAGTTATCAGAACAAACGGAGAGCAAGAGAGACAGAAAGACCAAAAGAATGAGATGGAGAGAGAGGACAGGGCCACAGGGAGGGGCACGGGGCCAGCTGGAAAGCCAGGCTGTGTGCTTTGTGTGTTTGCAGCAACAATACAGGGCTGCTGAGAGTTGCCCCATGACTGTTTCTCTGAGGGCAGTCTGTACCCTGTCCACACACACACACACACACACATACACACACACACACGGGTCACTGCAGAGCTACTCAGCTGCCGATGCAGTCAACTGGAAACAGCCACACTCCTAAAATCAGATTTTTTTTATTTTTTTTTTACTTTCCTGTCAAATACACTCAAGTGCATGCTTCGCAGACCTTCATATTAAATGACATATGGGTTT
>NW_015611257.1:0-708 GCF_001515605.1 Sinocyclocheilus anshuiensis | reverse complement strand
CTGCAGAGGATCCATTGGTGAGCAAGTGATGGAATGCTAAATTTACCCAAATCTGTATCACTGAAATATTTTTTTATATATATTTTGGATGATGATCTGAGGATGCGTACATTTTCAGCAAACTTTCACTCTGTGAAACATTCCTAATTGAATTACTATGAATTACAGTTGATTAGTGGAATGAAGACTATTTATGATTAAAGGTTGATATCAAGGCCTACTAAAAAAATACTACTTAAGACATCAAGGCCTACTGATAAAATAGTTTAGACAGTTTAGTTTATGTTGCTCATAAAACTTTTGATTTAATGTTTTAAATGCTTGAAATTAGTTTAGAAGATAAATATAAATTGTGCCTGCAAATAACTTAAATTTTGCAGTCTAAATTCGTTTTTTTTTTCATTGTCCTATTTTTTATAATGAACTTGAAAATGTTTTCTGACAGTTATCAGCATTTCAGTGTGCAAATGTATTCATTCCGACACACTTGTCATGTTATATAAAGAGCTATTTAATCTCTGCGTGTCTTTTTTTAATTTAATTCTTGACATATGCTTTCCTACAACTCTGCTGTCATAGGAATATATAGCCCTGACAACTGATATACAAGAGAAACATGGTGCAGCTGTCATCACCGAGCAACATGTGTGACTGCAGGACCAGGTACATGATATCAGACCACTCATCAGACAGCAAAGGCATCATAGC
>NW_015611256.1:0-708 GCF_001515605.1 Sinocyclocheilus anshuiensis | reverse complement strand
TATATATATATATAACATGATTAATGTAACCAGTTAATAGAAAAAGGATGTTTTTTTTTGTTTGTTTTGCTTTTGGAGCAAGAGTGTCGACTTCTTGCAATACCACAGCATGTGACATCACGGGGTTGGTTTTCTCCATTGGCAAGTGAAGTAATATAAGCATTTCTTTACTTTTTGAGCACATGCTTGTTTTGAAGTTGTTGAGCCCATAATAAGTGCAATTTCTTATGCATTTGAGCCGATATGGCGAGGGGACCGAGCAGTACTACCATTACAGGTGGAAGAAGTCATGAACCTGCTGGTTTGGGGTGAAGATCATCAAAACAGCCATTCTGGCATTAATTTTTTTGTGCATTTGCTCAAGCAGACGCGAAAGAGAACTCAATTTGGTACTCGCATTCTGTCCAAACTGCGGCTTTTTGCGTGCTTTTGTGTGCACAGTAACAATATCACTGCGTGAGTACCGCATTGAAATCTCTTTCGTGCTGTCTCATGCTTGAATGGCTTAAAACAGTTTAATGTTTAAACTGAGAAAACTTAAAACATGTGAGAATGATAAACTTTCTTGAGGAAGCAGCACTAGCCCGATCATTCAGATAGCTGATTAGTTTTAGCGTACAGTTAACAGCAGGTAAGCTATTTGTACTCGCAGGTGAACATAAAATGTTACATACCACTAATGGTGAACGAGCCAGTGTAATGCAAATA
>NW_015611255.1:0-708 GCF_001515605.1 Sinocyclocheilus anshuiensis | reverse complement strand
CCTGCTGTGTCTTACATTATAAACAGCTTATTTGTTTATGCATGAATTCATGACCGCTGTGACACCCCTCAACCATCAAACTAATGGCAGAGATAGAAAAAGAGAGCGTGTCCTAAATTGGGTGTACTTTTAGAAACATATAACAGCAGTATTCTAATCTATTCATGCATGTGCCTGTAGGTTGACACAATAACCTGTACAATGTCAGATATGAAACAACTGCATTACGTTTTACATCAAATCAGACATGCCTTTTTGTCACTGAATATAATGTTATACCTGGAAATGTCACATTGTGGTGGAAAAATGTGTTGCAAATGTCATTTCATGATGTTTTTAAGTGCTAGGGTAAATTATGTCCAATAAAAGAAAGAGAAAATAGGATAAAGGATAGAGAGGAGTGTGTGATTCCCATGGAGCACCTGAAATGTGACAGTCACCTGAGAGTCAGAGTTGGCTGCCATAGCAACAGTGTAACAAAGAGTGGAGTGTGTGCAGGGGCACAGGAGTTCACGCTGACCATTTCACACTGAGAGTGTCACTGTGTGTGTACGTGCTGCTGATAGAGGAAGTGGCAAAGGCCAGATTTGAGTTTATGCCAAAGCAATTTAAATGCTAAAAATAAAGCTGACGCATGCTTTCCAATGGATAAAGGCCAGTGTGTGTAAGCGTGCACTGTAACTGATTTTTGTAATTTGAACAGTATTA
>NW_015611254.1:0-707 GCF_001515605.1 Sinocyclocheilus anshuiensis | reverse complement strand
GCTCTGTGTATTAAATGCCGCTCCATCTGAAAGCACGTGATGGAGCATGCGATTTATCGTGCAGCCCTAGCTACAACGCAAAAAATGACGAACTTATTCTGTTCGATTCTCCGGTCGGCTCGACTAACATTCCTAACAGAGATTTGCATCTAGAAACGGTCTGCAAAGAAACGTTGCACTGAAATACCGCGCAGGTTGTGCACTCTACAGACCCGTTCACACCAAGAACGATTACTATAACGATAAATATATTAGTGTCCACACCAACTGACGTACTGTTTATTTTAAGCGTGCTGCTGCTTTAAATGCTCAACTCTTTGAAGTCAGATGGATTCTGATTGGCTATCAATGTTTTTATTGTTCATTTGTTGGAAAAAACGTGATTACAGCGATATCGTTCCTCTGTTCCAGCTAACAGGGAATGTTCTCAGAACTTTATGAACAAACATTCTTCCAGTAATGTTAATAGAACGTTTGTTCAACGTTAACAGGTCTTTAATGACGTTGTCAAAACGTTAGCAGAAAAACATTATTTATACATCTTTCATAGGTTTTTTCTGAAACGTTTTAGTTGGATGTTCGTCTAACGTCTAACATCCAGAGAGCTTTCAAAAGTAACATTTGCAAAATGATCAAATGGAATGTTTCCTTAACGTTTAGAAAACATTCAGAAATAATGTTAACTGGAATGTTAGTAAAAAAAAAAT
>NW_015611253.1:0-708 GCF_001515605.1 Sinocyclocheilus anshuiensis | reverse complement strand
GCCAGAACCACCGGTGGACAGAACGGAAGCTGCCGGAAAGAGTGCAAATCATAGACTGACATTCATAGAGTGCAACAGTGATGCCACAGAGCTGCTATGCGGTTGCTAGGGTGCTTAAGTGGTTGCTATACATTATGACACTTAAAAACATTAACAACAAAAAAGTGTCAAATTTGTGAAACTGTGTAACGATCTGTTGAACATTACGTAATTTGAGTTACTACCTCTTGTTTTACGTTTTTGTTTTTTTGTTTTTAATATATATCCTTTGATGTCTTCCTGTATTATTTCATTTATACATACTGTCATCCAATGTTGTATTTAATTGCTGTAGTTATTCTTGTTTATATCTGCAATAAAAAAAATTATAATAAAAAAAATTGGTTGCACTGCAAAAAATGATTTTCTTAGTAGTTTGGTCTTGTTTTCTAGTATAAATATCTAAAAATTCTTCAGTCAAGATGCATTTATTTGACAAGTAAAATTATTTAAGATATTATGTCTTGTTTTCTGAAAAATATTTGTTTAAAACAAGCAAAAATATCTGCCAATGGGCTAAGAAAAATAATCTTAATTCAAAGGCTAAACAAGTTCTTATCCCATTGGCAGATTGTTTGCTTGTTTTAAGCAAAACCTAAAAAATATTTTTCAGAAAACAAGACATAATATCTTAAATCATTTTACTTGTCAAGTAAATGCATCTTGATT
>NW_015611252.1:0-708 GCF_001515605.1 Sinocyclocheilus anshuiensis | reverse complement strand
ATCTCTGCTGCTTAAAAATTGAACAATTATTAAGAAGAAAATGATGATTGATTCTGCCTATTGTCCAACATTTTCATTTTAAGTGTGAAGAATGAACCGAGATAATGTTTCAACAGCATTTTTAAACTTTAGTTTTTTTTGATTAGACTGACAAAAGATGATTTTTTTCATTTTAAATTTAGAACAAAATGCAAAATATTGTAATAACACGATAACTTGTGCATAATGCATAGTGACAATAAAGTGGTTTGATTTGAATTTTACGGCTGTAGAAAGAAAGAAAGAAAGAATTTATGAACAATGGGACTAACTAAACTGAAACTGAAAGTCACAATACAAAACAAGATAAAAAAAAACTAGCAAAGTGTCAACACTACAGCAAGCGTGGAGCCGCAGGAGCCAAAGCAGCATGAAAAGGCAGTTTTCACAGTCGCAGCTACTTTCTCCAGATCATTAACACCATGTTGCAGCTCTGGCGTTCATTCAGCAGCACTTACATTTCATCTCTTGGTCCAACAACTCAAAGCTCTCTTTTGCTCTGTCCTTCAAAGTTAAATGTCTTCCTAAAGCATCTAGAGACACCCTCTGAATCCTTTAACTGTTCACTGGGCCTAAAACAGATGCATCACTTGCTGGGTTTGGAGCTTCGCCTCACGGAGGCTCCGGGGCTTGATTCCCTGAGACCTGTGGGACATTAATTCAAACATG
>NW_015611251.1:0-707 GCF_001515605.1 Sinocyclocheilus anshuiensis | reverse complement strand
TATACCCCAAACATCTAAACTGATTCACACTGCTCTTACCTGCAGTAATGTGTTTTGTTGGCTAAACACACGCAGAGTGGCCACAGCCACCCGTCGCACTGCATGATGGGAATCATTACAGGCAGTTTGGAGAATCATGCCTGGAGCATCTGCATTGAGAAGTGCTCCATCCCCTCCGCCAAAAGCAGCCAGGTTAGCCAAAGCCCCACAGCAGTGCTGTCGAATGACATTATCAGCATCTGACAGCAGAGACACGAGGGGACGGGCAGCTCCTATGGCGAGCTCTATCCATACGTCTCTCTCACTATGTCTGACACCTTCCATTGCTGGTGTCCTCCTCAATTTGTTTTGTACTGACAAGGCATTAACGTCAGTCATATTCTTGAAACCTTTATTAGAAAGAGTTCGATCGGTTTTTCCCATTACACTCAGCCAGTTTCCCACCGCCTTGCAGGCTGTCCTACGAACGGACGGAGCAGGATCACATAAGCAACCTAACAGATCTTGGAATAAGTCGAACTTTGATTCACCAATGACCTGCCTGACACCTGAGCCCAGGTGGCCCAGTAAGCCACAGCAGGCCGCTCGGATTCCATCATCGCGGTGGCGCAATGCAAACCGCAGTTGGGTGGTTTCGACAGGAAGAAAGAAGGAAGACTGATGGGTGAGATGACGTGTTAGTTGGGAGAGAAGGATAAGGAGTTCCA
>NW_015611250.1:0-700 GCF_001515605.1 Sinocyclocheilus anshuiensis | reverse complement strand
TCTCTCTCTCTCTCTCTCTCTCTCTCTCTCTCTCTCTCTCCCATCATCCCCGCTGTCTCTGTGATTTCCATAAATATAAATCCACTATTTACTCCCATTCCTGGCAAATTCAGCAGGAAGATTTCCATTCTCAGTAGAACAGACCTCCATTTGGAAATTTCCAATCTTGCTTGAATGGTGGGTGGGAGGGGAGCAAGTTTCAGCATAATCATCTCTTTCTGAGTCCTATTGTGCAGCTGCGTATTAAATGGTTAAAGTCACACAAAACTGTGGGGGACTTAGAAGAGATTTGTAGTTGGAAACCGTTTCCAATATATTTCCTTGAAGTCAAGGTCAGAGTATGCATAAAGTGAGAGAGACGCAGAAAGAAACAGAGACGGTAAGGCGGAAAAAGGATTGAGTCCATTGTCATCATACTTTCCAGGAATCCCATTACACCTGGAGAGAAAACTTTATACATTTGCACATTTTTGTGAGTTCAAGGTGTCGTACACGCCAAGCAAGGGCATATGTGTGAAAGGCAAAGTGAATCACTATTAAAGCATATGTACACCATGAATCCATTATTCATTTCCTCCTTAGAGAAAGGCAGAAGATAGGGGACAATGTGACCCCATTATAGAAAGCCATCTCTAATGAATAAAGAGCCAATAAGGTCTGTAATATATGGAAATAGGATTGTGCTGTTATCCTCTCCTGC
>NW_015611249.1:0-707 GCF_001515605.1 Sinocyclocheilus anshuiensis | reverse complement strand
GGTCAGCTGAAAAAAAATTAAAACAAACAAGAACAGTTTCATGAAGATCTAAATAATTAAAAACAATTTGTTAACTGGCAGTTTCCGATTCATTTTTCAAGTAATCCTGTGTCAGAATTATTGATGTTATTTTTAAGCTGACACACGAGTTTCCAGTTGGAACAGATCGACTGCTGTTCCGTGCATGACAAAGACACTAACACAAACTCATGTGAGCCCGCAGATATTACATTAATTCAAACGTACAGTTTTAGGTCACCATCTTGTATACAAATGGAAAAACTGTGAACTCACAGCAGCTTAGAGCATCAGTCCTGAGCTCAGTATACAGTAGGACATTCAGAGGTGATTTTTGAAATGCTTAGCTACTCATTAGCAAAGTATGCATTACTTTACTTCTGTGCGCTTACAAAAAAAAACTCTTATGTTCTCATCAGTATTTTAGCCCAGAGGACATTTTCTCTTTCTTCTGTAACTAACACACACATTACCCCCCACACACACATAAAGCCCCGGAGCATAGTCTAGTCTCAATAATTAAAAAAAGGTCAAACACCTTCAACTTAAAACCAAAGAACTTTGTGTGTGCGGTGTGAAACATTTCTCTGGTTGTTCCTGTTCTAACTTGTAATCTGAGGAGTGTATCTTTCACAATCCTATAGACTGAGTAGAACAACTGTCAGTATAGATGATAAATCATCCCCCCC
>NW_015611248.1:0-707 GCF_001515605.1 Sinocyclocheilus anshuiensis | reverse complement strand
TTTTTTTTATATATTTAACATTTAAACTAAATTTTATCATATAAGTGAGCAGTATGATTTTTTTTTTATTATTTAATTATTTATGTATTATTATTATTGTTGTTGTTGTTATTATTATTATTTTGCAGTTCGCTGTTTGCAATTTGTTCCTTCTCTCTCTTCCCCCCCCAACTCATCTCCCTTTAAAAATCAGCAAATGCATTCACTAAACTAAGATATTGGCTGTTCCTTGCATATTTGTGCTTTTTTTTTTTTGCATGGCATTTCGAAAGCAAAACATGAGCATAGCAACAAAAACATTAGTAAGTTTTGTTTGTTTGCATTGGATGCCTTAGTTTGCATTAATGTTTTTGTCTTTTTGGTCAATGTATTGTATTATTTGTGCAGATTACTGTTCTCGGGTCATTTTGAGTCTTAGCCTGTTCAGTGAGTGAGTGATTCATTCACACTGATTCAGAGTTGTCTGATGAAGTAATTCCTGTGTGTTTCAGTCTGATCAAATCACACAATATAAAATAGTGTTGACTGTTTATCGTCAGTATACCGTCGCTCCCGAATAGCGGTGCAGAAAACACTGATGCGCGTGATTATGTGTCTTTGCACGCACGAAGCTTCAGTAAAGACAGACACCCTCCGTTTCCTCTCTGGCCAGAGGCAAACGTCTTGGCCCCGCTAGGGCCAGAATTCCTCCACGAGTGTGTGTGCGA
>NW_015611247.1:0-707 GCF_001515605.1 Sinocyclocheilus anshuiensis | reverse complement strand
GTATATATATATATACAGTATATATAATGTAAATGTTTGCAACTTGTGCTTTATGAAAAAAAAAAACAGATTACACATTTCTCATACTGCTTCAGAACACACAAGAAATACAACATGGAATACAATGATAACTCAATAATGAAAATCTTCCCCACATTTAATGGTACACATTTTAGATATGTATGCCGCTGATCTGCAGTCCCAGTGTTTGCATTAATATTTAAATATAAGTCTAAAATATAAACTATGTAATATAAATATAAAATATAAGTATAAAATACTTGTGGTATAAATTATACTATAAATATTTAAAAATATAGGTAAATATAAATTTCAAGTTCTGGTATTCCACCATGCAAAGAATCCAAATTAGTGATTAGTAGCAGATAGACAGATAGATAGATAGATAGACACATTTTTAAAAGAAATATATAGTACATGTTATGTCTTACAAGAGGGTGTCATGTCATTATTTATGGATCAATGCCAAATATGTCAAATTAGATAAATGCATTAATATATGTATATGCATATTAAATGTAATTAGTTGCATGTGTTGTCACCTTAACTTAGACCTACTCAACATAGACCTACTATACACACTTGTCCTCTGTCTTTTCTTATGTGCAGGATCTGGTAGTGCGTCTCCTGTTCACACTAGGAAATCTGACAGCCAAGAGCACTGAAGCCAGAGAGAGAGTCTATGA
>NW_015611246.1:0-707 GCF_001515605.1 Sinocyclocheilus anshuiensis | reverse complement strand
TTTTTTTTTTTTTTTGTATACAGACAACAACTTTTTCAAAACAATCCCTGTTCAAACAGATCTGCGAAACGGACAAAAAAACGCTGTAGTATTCACGCCAGTAGATGGCGATGTCACTTTGTAAAGAAACTACACAAACACGTAACTGTTTCGCATTTTTGTAGACAATAATGGTATCATTTGTAAAAACTTGCACGTTGAAACCCGTTTTCAAAGTTTGCATTTTTAGGCCTCCTAACATTGTTGTCGTGTAAACGAATGCATAAAAAGTTTTTCGTTTTTAGTTGAAAACAGTGTAAACGCCCCTGAAGATAGAGGCTTCCATTCAATCTGCTGTATACTGTGTGGTGAATACAGCCATGGAAAACTGATGTTGTTTGATTTTATTTTCCTCATACATACTAACTCACACAGCAGGAACATAATGACACAGATGTCAAATGGATAAGCAGAAAGAGAGAGAAAAAGCAAGAAACATACAGCACTCAACTGAAAGCGTAATTCAAGTTGACCAACAACATTTTACAAGAGTACAAAATGAACACTTTAAAACATGAATCAGCGTTTTACCTCTGGCTGTGGTTGAGGTGATTTGTCGGTGGTAGATTATATTCTTCTGGCTTTGACGGTATTTAATGTTGTCAGTGGTGTCCGGCGTTCAGGCTGAGGGAGGTCCGACCATTTGCATGGCAAACGAGGAAAGTCGA
>NW_015611245.1:0-707 GCF_001515605.1 Sinocyclocheilus anshuiensis | reverse complement strand
CATTTCTCCAAACCTGATGAAGAAACAAACTCATCTACATCTCGTATGACCTGAGGGTGAGTACATTTTCAGCACATTTTCATTTTTGTCTGAACTATGTCTTTAAGTTTATTAAGTGCTATGTCAGAACTACTCATTTCTGTCAGGTTTATTCAGCCTCAGCATCAGTTGGCTCTTTGTTCTCGTTGTTACTGCAGTCCATATTATCGCAGCCGCTGTTGTTGTCACAATCGAGGCTGTTCTGTTTCTCTCTCTCGGGTCTCGGTGGAGGTCTGGATTCGGTCTCGCTGACCGAGGGGATGCGGACCGGAAGTGCGAGAAGATTACTGGAGGACGCTCTCCTTTCTTTAAGAGAATGGGACAGAAGAATAGAAATCAACTCGGTTTTTATGCATTTTTAATGCTACAAGAACATAACAAACCTCCAGGGCAGATGGGGTGCATCAGGCGGTTCATCTGCACGTTCCAGTGTTTGACGCTCGTACTGGCCTGCCGGAGTTTACGCTGGGCGGCCTGTGGATGACACACATTCATGAGTGTGGAGGAACACATGAAGAACGCGACACTAGCGTGGCATTGAGCTCACCACGATATCCTGGTCCACTCTGCGTCGGCTGGCCCGCACTTTGTCCAGTTGGTTCTGGGCCTCGTCCAGAGCCTGTGACTTCCTCTCCATCTCCTGCAGGAGCTCCTGCTTCTCGCGCTGG
>NW_015611244.1:0-707 GCF_001515605.1 Sinocyclocheilus anshuiensis | reverse complement strand
TTGTTGTTGTTGGTTTTAAAAGTTTGGATTCACTATGATTTTTTTACTGTAATATTCAGCAATATTTTTTTACTATGATATTTTTGTTTACTTTGATATTCAAAAATCACAGTAAAGAAATGTTAAAAAATATGTATTTTTCAAATCAATTGTGCATTTATGTATTTTTTGCTTTTTTATTTTGCTATATCATGATTTCTACAGAACATTGAGGACTTTATTGAAGACTTATTTTAGGTACTGTACAGTGCATTAGTTAGAGTGGACTTCATATTTATTAAGACAAATGAAAATGAGTCTGGCATATATGTGCAGTTTGTTCAATGTGTCGTCTCAATGTTTTAGGTTTCCTTTATATTCATAGTCAATTTTTTGTCATCTAGAGACAGTCTTTCTGTCTCTCACAGCCTCGTCTTCATTCGTTCACAATTAATTATGGCGTCCACCCTGACTAAGGTCTTTTGTTCATGACCTCAGTGTTTCTAAACTTGCAATTGGCGACTTTCAAACACTTTGTTAAATGGCTGAGCTCTGCATTCAGTAAATATTGTGCTAAAGGTTTGTTGATCTCGGTCACAGCTGCTCGTCTTCTGAACTTACATGACGATCAGAGTGTGTGGTTTGCTGGTTCCTCTGATGCTGAGCTTCAGGTTTGTGACGTTTGTTCTTCATCTGTAGCTCAGGACTATGAGATCCAGCGGGACAGA
>NW_015611243.1:0-707 GCF_001515605.1 Sinocyclocheilus anshuiensis | reverse complement strand
GGGTTTTGATTGGATTGTGAAAACAGGGCTGTGAAATTATTGGTCCTCTTTATCAGTGGCTGTCACACTCTCTGTCCTCCCCATTGGATCGGCACTATCTGGAGGATTGCAAAGAGCTGGAAAACAATAAATGAGTGTCTATCATCTTGAGATGATAAGCATCTGGTGCTAGAGGTAATGAGATGATCTGGGACCTTCATGCACTTGGTAGAATTTCACCCAAAAGTATATGAGCACACAGACGGCAGATTCTGATTTTGCACAAAGGGTTTACAAAACTGCACATATGCTAAATCCAATATCCAGCATTTGACTGTGAATATAAACCCTTCTCCTTCCCAAAGTGACCATTTTTTATTATGCACGACCTCATCTGCAATTCTTTGTTGCCAAAACACAATTTTTTTGGTTTGTTTTTACTTTTACACAGCAATCAACCCTGTCTCTTACTCGTTTTAGTTGCTCTGCCAAGTGCAACGTTTATAGCTAAATGTGAAAGGTGATATATTATATGTGCATTGTTGTGTTGTCACAAATATTTTGCTTCTTAGTTTCAATTAATTATCTTTTTTGGATTGTGTGAACTGTGTGAATCACATCAAGCTCTTTTATTTCAAGGGCTTCTGTGGGTCTTAAAAAATTTTAATTCACCCATCTACAAATTAAGGCCTAAAAACATCTTAAATCGGAGTATAAAATCAAAAATT
>NW_015611242.1:0-707 GCF_001515605.1 Sinocyclocheilus anshuiensis | reverse complement strand
GGATGGGGGGTTGGAATTTGCAGACCATGTGGAGACACAAGGCAGTAAATAAAGTGAAACCTCATGGTTGCTTTACTTTATGGTGTTTTTCCAGCATGTCACGTTCCACATACTGTTTATGAGATGTGTGTGTGTGTGTTTATTGCGCAGGGGGAGGACGGAAGCTTCACATGACTATAAAAACCGTACGGACAGGAGAGCTGACCAGGTGTGAGGGTTACCACGACAACTACAAAGAGAAAGAGAGCTCTCCAGTGTTTACAGGCTGTTTGACGTCAGAGAGAGTCTTAATCTGTGGAAATAAGGAGGGATGCAATTTAGCTCAAAATATCACTGCTTCACCTGCATCACATGCACATTTTAGAGGACTACCCCATTTCCACAGTGTGGCAGGATATTGGTCAGTGATCACATACTATGGGACAGTATTGTTGTGTGTTTGGTATCCATCAGGATGTTAGTCACACATAGACCAAGATTCTGACTGATCATCAGCATCAGTAACATTAATGTCTGTTTGTCTCATCACATCGTTTGATGACTCTTGTGTTTATATTATTACTTTCTAAATTAAATGACCTTTTAAAAGATTTATTAATTAGCTGATTTCTAACATATTAATATATGCATTTTGATAATACAACCCAGGGGCATCGGTAGTGGGGGGGAAAAGGGGGACAGAGTGCATAGGGCCCAGAGGTTGAGAG
>NW_015611241.1:0-707 GCF_001515605.1 Sinocyclocheilus anshuiensis | reverse complement strand
CAATCACTTGTGTCAGATATTCTTGAGTGTGTTCTATTATTGTCCTGTGCACCTCTCTTAGTACCGCTCGTTTTGTCACTCTAATTGAAAATGTTCATTATGACACCGGCTATCTTGGGTTTTGGGGTTATTCGACATGAAAGGAAAGAAGAAAACTAGAACTGTGAATGAATGTGAATGAATCTTTCCGCCCCCTCAATTACAGGCTTTTCTATCAGCCCCCTGAAGCTTTCTATCCAAACAAATCCAACTTTAAAGAAGGGATGTGCAAAAGTACATATTTTCAAAACCAACTAGTCAGTTGGTTGTCTGAACATCTAGTCGACTAATTGGTCTGAAGAATACACTCTATAATCGAACTATCTGTCTGTCTATCCATCTTATCCATTCATCGTTTGGTGTAGGATATACTTTGTATTTGTTGTGACAATTTCTGAGTGAAAATTGTGTTAAAGAAACAGCAAGTAACACTGAATTCAACACAACATTTTCAAGTAGAAAGACTGTGAAATAATAGTCTTAAATCTTTCATTAACAAATTTGAAAAATCTTTAAAATAATTTGCATTCTGCATTGTTTTTACAGATCACAGTATCTGATCAGGGCGTTCCTGTGAAGTCCGCCACTGTCCGTGTCATCGTCAAAGTCCTGGATGAGAATGACAACAAACCACAGTTTATGGAGAAAGTCTACAAAATCAAACTCCC
>NW_015611240.1:0-707 GCF_001515605.1 Sinocyclocheilus anshuiensis | reverse complement strand
TTTCTGTATTAATTCCTGTTTCAGTTTTAGTTATTTTAGTACTTCAAGTTAAACTAAACAATAATTGGAAATATTTTATTTCATGGAATGATAACGGTTTTGACTTTAATGAAGGATAATAACCCGGATCACTCAGACTCAAAAGAGTGATTGATGTGTAAATGAACGATGTTCATTAATGTGACTCTATCAGACTGAGCGCTGACGGCGGTCTCTCTGTTGATTCAGACACGGTCCGCGTCACCACCACGGCTCATCTGGCTCTGCTGGTGCCCAAGAACATCTCTCTGTTCCCCAGCAACAGCGAGCTGTGTGCAGACGGCTTCATCGACGTGTGGTGGATCGTGCACGACGGCGGGATGCTGATGCTGCTGCCCTTCCTGCTGCGCCAGCACAAGGTGTGTGTGAGGCGCGTCTCTCCGCCCGCTGTACTAGTGCTAACGCTAACACTGTGTGCTGTCTCAGGTGTGGCGGAAGTGCTCCATGCGGATCTTCACCGTGGCTCAGATGGAAGACAATTCCATCCAGATGAAGAAGGATCTGGCCACGTTCCTCTATCACCTGCGCATCGATGCCTACGTGGAGGTCGTGGAGATGGTAAATAACCTTCTGTTATTTAACACGAGCGCCAAAGACACTCTCCAATCCTGTTATGATCCTTCATCTGATCCTGATCATCCACATGACTGCTAATATCATCCTGCTAA
>NW_015611239.1:0-707 GCF_001515605.1 Sinocyclocheilus anshuiensis | reverse complement strand
TTTAGGCAATATAAAAATCCTGGCCAGGACGTTTCCCGTATGAATAGCGCATATGGCCACCCTATAAAGAACCCAAACCCCAAACTGTACTTTAAATGATCTGGATTCACTCAAATGCTATGTTGTGCGTTTCTTACATTTGTGATTTGTTTTCTGCTCCACAGGGCCATACCCAGGTGAACTTTGTGTCTACACTACTGCAGGTGACCATGACTGATCAGTTGGATTTGCCTGTACGGCAAGCAGGTATGTTTACGGCTCTTTAAGACCTACATTCTCATCCTCTCCTCAGCAGAAACCAGTGTTACTCTCAATGCTGCTGTCATACCATTTAGCATATTCAGGTGATGAACTGCACACTCAAACCTCCTCCTCTGTCAAGCTATGACTGTCCCTGTTCCGTCTTTAGTATCAGATGTCATATGTTGACACAGAGCTGAGACATTCTGTCACCGTGTGTTTGAATACAGATTGAAGGGAATTTCAAGGGTGTTTGTAGTTGTTACATTTGAAAATGTTTCTACATTCATATCTAACTCACTTAGAGTTTAGTAAAATTTTGCCAGGAAAAGGTTTAGAATTTTTATCACGTTAATGTAAAATATCTTGTGTGTTGTAACTTGTTTGTTTGTTTGCTGGTTTTTATTGTATTTGTTATACTAGTATTTTTTAAATTGTTTTTGCCATGAAAATAGCCTTTGATGCTG
>NW_015611238.1:0-707 GCF_001515605.1 Sinocyclocheilus anshuiensis | reverse complement strand
ATAAAAGCACTGCTGGACGGAGAGTGAATTAAGCTGAGCCTGCTCTCCGAAGCCTAATGGAAAGGCCAATAATTGCTCTGTCTGTTAAAAGATACAAAGTGGGAAACATGGGGATAAGAGTGTGCCATTGAAAGTGTGAACGGGAATAAAAGGACTAATCATGAGGGTTTTTTCACGGCCCTAAAATGATGCGCTAGTTAAAGGTCAATCTTTATTAGTGGGCTAGTTTTAGTTCATGCAGACCCAGAGCCCGGTCCCTCTCTTCAGATTGTAATTTGGTCTTTATGAAAAGCAAGAGATATTATTTGAATCAAGGGCCATCTGAAAAAAAAGCGAACAGCCGATGTAATAAAGCTGTTGCACAATGGTTAATATTCCTGTGTGGAAGATAATGCCATCATACGGTGTCGTAATAGTTAAAGTTACTCAGAGAAATTACCAAAATGGCTTTGATGTGGTGTTCAGACTCTACGGAAGATGAACATTATGAAGGTTATTTTCAGATGTCTTTCTCTCCTGCACCCATAAAGTATTTTCTGAAAGTTGTGACTCAAAAAGCGAACACACGACTGCAAACTTTTGGGCTTTGTGTTCTCAGGAAAGAAAGTTGACATTTGCGTAGATGAGGACATGAAAGGATCCTCTGCGTGTCTCTCCGGCCTGTCTGTTGTGGTGTGTTTTGTCTGATCATATTCCGTTGACTGCTG
>NW_015611237.1:0-707 GCF_001515605.1 Sinocyclocheilus anshuiensis | reverse complement strand
TGTTGGTCATGATTGTATTCAGTAAGTGGGTGTGGATGGCTGTCCCTAATTCTGTTTTCATCTGTCTTGATTTTCTCCTTTGTTGTTGAGTGCTTAGTTTGACTTTTTCCCCCCCTTAATTTTCCTTCCTATTTTTTGAAATCGAAAGCTATAAGATATACAATCTGTGATGGATAAGCTGTGTATTATCATACTATCTTAAGATTTTCATGATCAATATTAGCTTTTGTATTGTGTGACTGTGCAATTCTGTTAAAATTGGAGTCTGTAATATATACTTTTTTTAAAGAAATTCATACTTTTATTCAGTGAGGGTGCATTAATTGATCAAAGTGACTAAACATAATTATACTGTTTTCATGTAAATTATAATGAACATTCTATTGATTATGTAAATGTATCACATTTTCCACAAATTCACAATTTTTAAATAAAATAGAAGCAGTTGTTTTAAATTGTAATATTTCACTATATTACTGTTTTTTACTGTATTTTCTTAATATATATCAAATTAATCCTTGGTGAGCATTGCAAAAATATACTACTTTTAAAAACTTTTAAAATCTTACAGACTCCAAAGTATACACTTCATTCTTAATTATTATAATTAAGGCTTAAAATTGCCTGTTAAATATTGGCATTTAAGCGACATTACTAGTAATAACTGGTGGTGGATGAGGAGATACCCCCTGACAATGTAAAGCGCT
>NW_015611236.1:0-707 GCF_001515605.1 Sinocyclocheilus anshuiensis | reverse complement strand
TGAAGGCTGCACCCTCTGGAGGTTGCATTTATCGACCTCAAACATCACACATATGGCAGTCTCATTTCTGTTTACTACAGGTGTAGTAAACAGGATAACAGGTGTTTAGTATTTTTTTAATCTATTGTTTGTTCATGTAAACTGTTGTATTTACTAATGTTAATACAACCTTTTGTAAGTAATGTCTTTTTTGTTAGTTATTGTCAAGAAAAGCTTATAATTTGTATTAAAATTGGTGTACATAAGATATCTCAAACACTGATGCTTTTCTTCATGGTTGACATAATAAAATCATGTAATTTGTAGCACTTTTTAACACCTATAATAAAATTATAATTAATATATTATATTTCATTAGATAAGTTCATAATTATAGCCTCATTAGCCTACAACCTCAAATCTTCAATGGCTGATACATTTTTTTCCCTTCTTCTTCAAATTCAAATTCTTCTCCTTCGTCTCTGTAAAAGGCATCTGCTGTTGGAAGTACACCAGAACTCATCAAAAAGTAAATAAAGTAATACAATTACAGTCGCAAAATACATATATATATATATATATATTATTTTATTTTTTTTCACTCTGTTTACAACTCTCCTAAAATTCATCTCAGAATTAATTTTCATTTAAAGCGTGTGAGAGGTGTGAGTGTGTAATGAAAAGTGATGTGTAGCCAAGTATGGTGTCCCATACTCAGAATTTGTGCT
>NW_015611235.1:0-707 GCF_001515605.1 Sinocyclocheilus anshuiensis | reverse complement strand
GTGCATTAAACGGTTTTACTGCATACCTGCCAGCCAATCAGAATACAGTATTCAGACAGACCATGGAATAAGAGAAAATATTCTTTAGTTTTTTTATATATATATTTTAATGTTTATTATTAATTATTCCACTATTTAGTAAACTGTATTATATATATACATATTTTTTTATATGAATGTATTATAATTATTTTATTTTTCTTGAATTGTTTTTAAATAAAATATGTATTTATAAGATACAACTCAAACATTATGATGCTCATGTGACCTAAGTTATTTGCACTTATTTTATATCCATGGATTATGCAAATATTGCTTATCTTCAAAAGTCTCAACTAATTTAAATAACAGTTTTTACTTCATAAAAACTGTACATATTACGTACATATTACGTTCATATGAACTAATTCAAATTTTAGTCTCATATTTATTTTAATTTTTCTCATCTTTCTTGGGTTGTCACTATTCTGATAGTATAGAGTAGCAACAGATATTACTCTCCGTATTGTGATGTACATCCAAGTGAAATGGATTATATAGAAAATGAAAAAGTATAGGGCAGAGACTTGATTCTATCCATGGGTTGTTGATTGGATGGTGGAAGATCTGAATGCGAGCTTTAGGTTGATCATATGCATGGATGACTAGTTCAATAATATGCATTTAGAACATCTGATGCCAACTTTAAGTCATCATCCATTTTGCAT
>NW_015611234.1:0-707 GCF_001515605.1 Sinocyclocheilus anshuiensis | reverse complement strand
TAATTTTATTTTTATTTATTTTTTCTTGCCCCCCCCCTGACTCAAGAGTCAAATGTCGCCTATGTATAGGAGTATGTTTTTATTCAAGAGTGTTACTTGCCATTTCGTTGTAGTTAATAGTGTAATTTATTAGCAATTTCTGAGTGAACATTTTTGCATATAAGAGACATAAATAATCTTACAGTGCATGTGCAATATGAGAAATCTTCCAAGTGCGATAAACTACATAGGCACTTAACTGATGTTTGCATGCCTTAAAACACTGTTTGACCCATGCTCAGGTTAGTATATAATTATAATACTGTATCAAACAGCTTTTATACTGTATCAAAAAGCTTTTAGTGGGCTTTGCTATAGCGGAGTAATGGACTAATTTTGCTAATGGCTTTCTTGGTTAAAAACCTTTTACCTTGGGTTGTTAGGTTGTTAGGTTGTGAACAAACAACACATAAGCTAAACACATTTAAAAAACATATAACAGTTTATTGCACAATACACATTGGAGCAGCATAAAAATGGGTAGTGGATTGCAACATGTGTCTGGACTTTTATTTTTTTTATTGACTTTAAGACTTTAGGTTCAAATTGATATGAATGTAGTAATGAAGAGAAAGTAGCTTCCTTTTTTCCCCATCATAGTTTATTTTAACCCTCATTTTGTGTTAAGGCTAATTTTTACCTAGGGAGGATTTTCTTTTCTTTTCTTT
>NW_015611233.1:0-707 GCF_001515605.1 Sinocyclocheilus anshuiensis | reverse complement strand
GCCCTGAGAGATGAGAGTTTAATTGGCCATCGATCCATCAGTAGGTCCTCTGGCTCCTGCACCCACTTAATGATTGGCCATGACGTCAGCCTAAATACTCGCGCTAATGAGTGACTTCCCACACAACCACCCCCTGCCCATCCCTGCCGCAGGAAAATAGCTCCAAACTTTTCCCAACCAGCTATAACGTCGGTGCAAATCTCTGCAGGCAACATCAGACCACCAACAACCATCCGAACCCACAAACAGTGCTTGTAAGCATTCCTAATGGTCTCATTTACTGAATTATTCTCCTGTGTGGCTTATGTCAAAGCAATAAAACTCTAAAAATAGTCATGTAAATGTATGTTAAATATAAACAGAGATTTATCTTGTATTTTGAAGAGGCATTCTATGCAGAAATGACATGAGCACATGATTTTCTCCCAATTGCCAACCATTGAATAAATAAAAGGAATAGTGCATCCAAAAATAAAAATTCACGTCATTCCAAACCTGCATGCATTTTTTCTTCTGTGAAAAGAAGATATTTTGAAGAATTTTGGTAACCAAACAGTTTTTGGTAAACAATGACCTCCAAAAAATTCTCAAAATATCTTTAGTGTTCCACAGAAGAAAGTAAGTCATACAGATCATACAGATAAGTGACAGATAGTGTTGACGGTAACGCATTACAAGTAATGCGAGTTATGTAATCAGATTACTTT
>NW_015611232.1:0-707 GCF_001515605.1 Sinocyclocheilus anshuiensis | reverse complement strand
TAGCCACATGGGCTCAGGAGTACTTCGGAAAACCACTGTCATTTAATGCAATGTCAAGGTGCTGGTCTGATCTGTTTTTTTTTGTGTTGTGTCCTTGTTTGTCTGGAGCACATGGCTGTTAGTTGGTATTTGTGTTTGCCATGTGCTCTATTGTCTATTGTTTCCCCGCCCTTCTTCTTACCTGATTATCTTGTTAGGGTTTACACCTGTTTTAGATCATTAGCCACCCTTTATATTCCCCTCTTGTTTACGGTCCTGTGCTCTGCTGAGTTAAGGCGAGACACTGCAGGTGAATGGGGATTTTTTAATTATTTTTTTTATTTTTTAAACATATTAACTAGTGGTGGGCAGAGCGAGGCTTCATGAAACACTGAAACAGTCCAAGCAAATGTGCCGAGGTTTCGATACAATTCGACACCCGTCTCTACGGTGACACCTTAGTGGTCATTCTCAAGTATTGCTCTGAAACAACATTGACATATATGTTGTGCTCGTCTGTCCACCATGTGGGTTGGGGGAGTGGTTAGTGTGAACGATTGCAATCAATGTTGTCAGACCCTATCACGTTAGGTTTGAATCCTGGGTGAAGCATTTATATAATTATAATGAATATTTGAAAGTTGTGTGTTTATTGTTCTGTTCTTGTAATGTGTTGTAACATTTCTCTGACAACTGAATGAACTCTTTGTGAATGTTATTTTGGTCAT
>NW_015611231.1:0-707 GCF_001515605.1 Sinocyclocheilus anshuiensis | reverse complement strand
CTCGGTCAAATATTGTCCTATCCTAACAAACCATGCATCAATGAAAAGCTTATTTATAACCCTTATGACTGGTTTTGTGGTCCAGGGTCACAAATGTAGGCAGCTCTCACTGTGTTCTCTGCAGTTCTTCATTTGACCTACACATTATTATTTATTTCTTACATTTTTCTTATTTTCTTATTTTTCTTTAAGCAATGCTTCAAGCTCACATTCTAGTCAGGAGGTGGCAATAACTCCAACATTACAAAAAAATACAGGTCAAGGTATTTTTCGTTACATAAAAAATGCTCTGTTGTATAAAAACGAAAACTTTGCTGTATAACTTTATTCATTAAAAATAAATGAGCAAAGTTTAAATAAATACACTGTAAATACATTTGTATTCGGTCATTGGAGAACATAAAACCATAGCATGAACACTGGAGTGATTCAGATTTACAGATAACATAAATACAAATAAAGCATGAGCCCAATGAACATCACATGACATGATGAGCCAGAAATATGCAAAAATACACCACCTACAAGTATCCAATCACACGAGCCAAGCCAGGATAAATAGGACGCCTGGAGTACACCCCACTAGTTAAAGGTCATCCACTAGCATACTAGCATACTGCAGTATCACTAGACCTTGAGTCCTAAATGAGTTGTGAAACTGATGGCACAAAGCAGAGCATTAGTCATAAAAATAAATTATGTTTTTT
>NW_015611230.1:0-707 GCF_001515605.1 Sinocyclocheilus anshuiensis | reverse complement strand
GTATTAACTAACACTATATGGGATATTATTGTAAAGTGTTATCGACTTTCTTTTTTCTGTTGAACAGAAATAATATCTTGGCCAATCTTTTCAGTGTAATGAAAGTTTAGTACTGTAGTTGTCAAGCTCTAAAAAGACAAAATGAGCATCATAAAGTCAAGTATCATAAAATCAGTTTTAATTTAGTATTCACTGATAATTTTCAGTGAATAACAACTCAAATTTCAGTCTGTTTCCCACACAAATCTATCATTTGACATTTGAAGATTCTGAAAAGCTACCGAGTTACTTAAACTTCTTACTTAGGTATGTATGTATGTATGTATTTATTTATTTAGGAGCTTGACAACTCCAGTCCTCATTCACTTTAATTATATAGAAAAGAGCAGCTAGGGAGCAACATGAGGGTGAATAAACGATAACATAATTCTCATTTTTGCCTGAACTAACCCTTTAACATCAGGTGGATTGCAGCATGTCCCCATTTGTTCAAACACATAACATCATTAGCCCAATCATGTTTTTCTCCCCTCCTTCGTCTCATTCTCTCTTTCCTGCTTTTTTCCCTCATAGTCAAGAGGAAACATTCAATATCAACTAGGTCAACTGAAATAGTGTGGGCACCAGAGGCGAGAACACTGCAATTGGTCTGGCCAGAGCTAATATTTGTAGATAAATACCACATCCCCAGAGGTTCTCCTACAGTG
>NW_015611229.1:0-707 GCF_001515605.1 Sinocyclocheilus anshuiensis | reverse complement strand
CCAGGAAATTTCAGTTTTGACAATATGGGACCTTTAAAATGCTGATGATGTGGACATCAGAATGCCAACTATTCTCTGTCAAAGCAAAAGTAAAAGAATAGAAGACTAGAACTGCTCTTTCATAACAACAGCATATGTGATAATGCCGAGAGAGTTGTTGGCTCTGAACTCTGACTGTTATCATATCTATTCTTCGCTTTGAGTGCAGTAGGGATGAGCAATATGCAGTTTTATTTAGAAATTTGAGTGCAACTGAATGAGGTTCTCAAAGCTTTGAAGGTTGATGCAGGTGAATATGAGTCACTCATTGGTTTTGTTAATGTAATGCAACAACCGTGGTTTTCACTGCCCCTATGCTCCCCTCTACAGTCATTTTACACAACTAAAGAATGACAATGTAATATTAATATTTGCTAGCCATTTTTAATATTACAAACATGTTGTCCACATATGAGAATATCCAGATGGTTACATTTGCATGAGTAGGTTTGAATGTGGCGTAGGTGATTGATTTAATTACTGATGATTTTAATTGCTCTGAGACAAACACATGGAAGCCTGTTTCTGTCTGAGTAAAAAAAAAGAGATTTTACAATAATTAAGTCACATTGTGTGAGAAAGTAGTGCAACTAATATTACAATTCTGACTGATAATTATTTATACATAATTATTTTTATTTTATAGACAAAAATGTATAGTATGAAAA
>NW_015611228.1:0-707 GCF_001515605.1 Sinocyclocheilus anshuiensis | reverse complement strand
GTCTCTGAGAAAACAAGCACTTCCTGTCCACCTCAACCCAGAAATCCATCACTGACGCTTCACTGTAGAACTTCTGTTCATCATCTCTCTGTCATCAGTTTTCAAAATGTTTTAACCAGGATTATTATTGTTAACTAAAACCATAAAAAAACAATTACTTGAAATAAAATACTAAAATATTTTAAAACATATTTCAGGTACAGCAGTTGCCAAGGAAACATTTCTCATTATCATTCAGTTGAAGTACTAAAATAACTAAAACTAAATAAACTAAAACTTGAAAACTATATACACATTAAAAAAAAAAAAAAACTAAATAAGTGACAAAAAAACACAAAAAGTTACTAAAACTTTAACTAGAATGAAAACAGAAAATTAAAAATAAATAAATCCTAATTAAAAAAATGTCACGGTGTGTCCCAGAAGAAGGCAAAAAGACGATGAACAGCGTTCCAACACAAAGTTTAATTAGAATCCACACAAGAGTAAGCCAGACAGGCTGAAGTAACACACATTAATGAAAATGGTGACCGGACCATTAGCGACTGAGAAGGAACAACTTAAATACACATGATAATGAGATGATAATGAACAGGTGTGATGACTATAGATGAGAGTCCATGACGACTGATGACTGGCGGGAAACTAAGACAAAGAAACACGTGACTAATGAAAACAAACTGAAAGTCCATGAAAGCAAACTAACT
>NW_015611227.1:0-707 GCF_001515605.1 Sinocyclocheilus anshuiensis | reverse complement strand
TTTTTTTTTTTCTGGTTTAAAATATGTACGTGTCTTTTGCCTGTAAGAGTAAAATTCACTTGATTTGAAATTGTGACATATTATTTATACAGTATTTGCAATGTGACCCAAGGCAATAATGCATTCATTATACAACATGAAAGCATTTTTAGATAACTAGCGTATTCAGTCTTCATGTTTTTAAAGGCATTGGTAAAAAGAAGGCATTTTCAAGAAGGACATCAAGGCCTTCAGAACAAAATCAAAGAGGACCAAATAAATATTTGCGCGGTTGGTCTCTGCACACTGTTTCTCTCTGAGTGCACTTGCCTTGAGCACACTGTTGTTATAAACCCAGTCATATTGATTAGATGAGTATTCAGAGCTCTAGACAGTGCAGAATAGAAAACCAGCTATTTGAGCATATGATAGGGTGATATCAACCCAGTGATCTAATACTGACAAATCATTTAGTCATACATGCATATGACTAATATGAAGTCATGAGACATCAGTAAACAACAAATAGGAAAAGCGAGTTGTTTTCAGATTGCAAAACTCCCTGACAGAATCTAAAATGTTTTGCTTTCCATTGTTGCTTGTTTGGAGTGATTTTTATCTTTTTCCTTAGAAAAATAACAACACCAATGATGTTACCTACAAACACACAGATCGTGGCTTCACAAGATGTTAACTGATGGACTGGAGTGGATTACTTGTGGATTATT
>NW_015611226.1:0-707 GCF_001515605.1 Sinocyclocheilus anshuiensis | reverse complement strand
GAGAGAGAGAGAGAGAGACCGGATCCAGAGAAGCTCCGCATTAAACAGGAAGTGGTAAACACTGTGGAAAAGCTCTTTCCTGTGGACTGACGCTCTTAGGATATTATTGATAAGTTCTTTCAGGAGAATCTGCTTCGCCGTCACTGCCAAATCTGGTTACAGTAAGCTATCGTGTGCATTAGTTCTTTATCAAGCTCTCCTTTCTGTTTCTGTTGTTATTTTCAGTTCAATCAGCTGTTTACATTATGCACATATTAATATAATGGAGATAGGAATGAATATTGCTGATGAAGTGTTTGTGTATTTGCATGCGTTCAGCGATCAGGACGGCTGATGTACGGACCTGTGCTGATTTTCTTCTTCTGAAGGTTTTTAGGGAATCCTCTTTATTAAGTGTTAATGATGCTGTGTGTCTGTGAAATACAGCAGCAGTTTCTGCTCCAGGCTGTTCATGTGTGCGTCAAAGTTTAATGTGGAACTACCAAATGGTAATAAAATATTATAAACCAAGAATGTTTTTTTTTTTTGGGTCTATTTGGTTTATAACTTTAAAAACTGACATTAACTGTCTATGAATAAAATGCCAAAAAAGACCGAGTAATTACATTTCTTAGTTTATGTCTCACAGGTAAGAGAATACAAGTCAGAATTGCTAGAAATAATTTCTGAGAAAATTCAAGCATTTTAATGGTATTTTAAAATTAATT
>NW_015611224.1:0-707 GCF_001515605.1 Sinocyclocheilus anshuiensis | reverse complement strand
GCACGCTCAGGCCATAATTAATTACTCATTGGAGTGTGTTACAAGATTGACAGCGTTAAAGAGATTTATGTTTGTGATCCACTGCGATTATGATAAGATCAGACCAAGCAAATCAGGGATTGGAAATGAAGATATCACATTTAACACGAGGCAGTGCTGCCACAACTTTAAAAGCGTTCATTAAGACTTGTAAATTAGGAACATGATTTGTGAGTTCATCAAATGTATGAGCTTCCTGTCTTGTATATGAAATACAAATTGAGATGCAGTGTTGATGTTTATTTATTTATTTATTTTAATTGTGATTGAGTTGTATTTTTTTTTTAAGAAACATTTCAGGTTCAATACAAGTTAAAATCTATCAACTGCATTAGTGGCTGTATTGCCACGGTTCATTTGATGTTTCATATTTATATTGCATATATATAAAAAATGTGTTTTATATAACATATGTATTGTAAAGGATACAATAAATGAGGCTACAATTGAGGCTACATTTATAAATACAGTAATAATTACTATTTAAAATAAGTGTTTAATATATTAATCTATTTTAATAATCTAATAACATGTATTTTTTAATTAATTTATCTATTTAATTAATCTATCTACTAATCTATTAAAGAAAAAAAATCCTGTGATTGCAAAACTGAATTTTCAGTAACCATTAATTGTCTCCATTCTTCAGTGTCACATGATCCTATATA
>NW_015611223.1:0-707 GCF_001515605.1 Sinocyclocheilus anshuiensis | reverse complement strand
AGATAGACGGATAGAGGCTAATGGTCCTGTGGTTAGCTAAGGGCTATTGCAACATGATACTGCACTAGGCTAATGGAGGAGGCCGGTCTGCTGGGGCTATGTGTTGCCTTTTGATGGTTTTAGTAAAGTAAGGGGGAATGTGCTTTTTTCAAAAAAATATAATTTATTGAGGGAGAGGCAAATATGACTGAGCTGCTACCTTTTCTGTTCTTAAAATGATTCTCTTCGCACTGACCTTTCAGAAGTTTCCTCAAAACCCTTATAACTCATCAGTTGCCTGTTTTTTTTTTTTTAAACAACAATGGTCAAAAATAAAGAAAAGGTTTTGTTAAAGGGATAGTTCAGAGAAATGCATGTTTACTCAAACTCTTGTTGTTCCAAACCTATATTACGTTCATTCATTTTCAAAATACAAATTAAGATATTTTTGATAAGAACTGAGAGATTTCTGTCCCTCCATTGAAAGCCCATTCGACCAAAGTTTGATACTTCCAAATGTTCATAAATAGATCACAAGTTTAATCTAAGTCTTTTGAAGAGACACAAATTCTTCATGAATGGGTTTAATTTAGGCTTTTATTTTTCATATATAAACATTGGTCAATGCACAGGCATAGAGCTCATCAAATGTGACCCTTAAAAAAAAGTTAAGGACTGCAGCTTTAATAGCCTAATGATTTTTGGCATAAAAGAAAAATCGATAATTT
>NW_015611222.1:0-707 GCF_001515605.1 Sinocyclocheilus anshuiensis | reverse complement strand
GCCGCATCTGCTCTGCTCAGCGTTTGCCACCACGACTGTCTGTAAGTGAGCGTCTTTCAGGTGGCCTATTGAATCAGCCGTTCATCCAGCCATCCCGAACACGTGGATGTTTCTCTCACTGACTGATCACTGGCCCTCTCTTTCTCTCTTTGCGTTGATGTATATTGGGTTTTTCAAGTGATTACAAGAAAGAAAAATCATCATATTGTCAGTGTTGTGGAAGCTACGTTGAAACTGGAGCTTGTCGAGTTACAAGCAAATATTTGTTTAACTTGTCAAGCTGTCATTTAGAAAAGGTATTTAGCTAGCTGCTAAGTAGCTAGCTACACTGATGGGCCACTCATAATTTGTCAAGTTACAAACTGCTCATAATTGAATTATTTTGTCAAACTGCTTTTTAGAAAAAGTAGTTAGCTACATGACTAGCTGCTAGCAAAAAGTAGCTAGCTATACTAATGCTACTTAGAGGGGCAATATAGATCCGTCCAGTTATATTTTGCTTATAGTTTTTCATGTTACAAACTGCACAATAATTTGTCAAAATGCTTTTTAGAAAAAGAAGTTAGCTATGCTACCAGCTGCTAACAAAATGTAGCTAGCTACACTGAAGCTACTTTAGGGGGCAATATCTACTTTAGGAGGCAATAACTGATTCACTAGAATGAATAGGGTGTTTGAGTATTGCTACTTTGCTAAAGCTATGTGCG
>NW_015611221.1:0-707 GCF_001515605.1 Sinocyclocheilus anshuiensis | reverse complement strand
CCCCCTTTACCTTTTGGACGTGGCTCACGTTTATAGCAGTAATCTTGGAGGTAGACCCATTTAAAGTAATCATCTGGTTTTAGCCAGGTTTGTCAAATGGAGCACATCCAGGTTCTGATTAGTGATCACATTTACAAAAAGTGTTTTTGTATGGATCTAATATTCATTAAGCTAAGCTTTTTCATTTGTTTATCTGTATTATATCCATTATTTTTATTTGTTGATCAATTACATTTTTACCCTTAAATTGGTCTGGTCATTTTTTTGTATTAGTTCGGGGAACAGACAATCTCTATAGTATGATATCAAGATAAAAGAGTCTCCATGTGTTGAGAACTAACTGACTTCTAAAATTAACAGTGTCTGAAATATAAAAGTGTGTTCATACATATAACTACATTTCAGTGGCATCCCTAAAAGCCAACATCACAACCTAAAATTCACTGCCAATGCTCTGACCCTCCTTCTGTTTGTCAAGCACAAACCTACATGACTAGACCGTAGTTTAACTGTGGATGGTAAAGCTCAGTTGGTCAAACCCCAATCCCCAGGCTCCTTGCTGTCCTGGTTGCTGTTAGTGTTGTGGACCCCTGTTACACAGTAATGTCTGGTCAACTGACAGGTCTCCAGGGATTACAAGCAGCTCCGACTTCATGATGCTCCATCCAGGCAGAGATGTCTGAAAGGCAAGCAGAAAAATAAGCTGA
>NW_015611220.1:0-707 GCF_001515605.1 Sinocyclocheilus anshuiensis | reverse complement strand
GAGAGAAGGTTCTGTTTTGAAGTGGTGTCACCTACAAAGTGAGTACTGTGTCACATGTGCTGTGTGTTTGTGTTGGGTATGTACAGTATCTAATATCAGATCAACCCCTATCAGGAGCTGTATGCTACAGGCTGAATCTGAGAAGCTCCGTCAAGCTTGGATTCAAGCAGTTCAGGCAAGCATTGCGTCTGCCTACAGGGAGATTTCTGATAACTATTATATTGAGGTCAGTCCAACTACTCTGTCACATTAATACATGGAATTAGACATCAATATGTAATGTGAAGTTGACATTTTACTAGCTAAACTAACTTTTATTTTAAGAGGCTTATTGGCCTTGACGCACATTCATGAGGATCTCAGGGGGTCCTTTCTATGATATCGTTTCCTGTTTTTTTTCCCTCTGTCGGTTGCACCACATGACAGGACTTTTTTTTATATATATATAAGCTGTGAAGCACTTTATACCCCTCTAAAATACATATCTTAATTGTTCTCCAGAAAGTTTTTTGAAAGCTTTTTTTTTTTTTTACATAAATGTAATAAATTAATAGTTCATAAATATCTTTACTTTTGGGGGGATTCACACCACATGACATTTTACAATCTGAACTAACCCTGCAATAATAAAAAAAACTAATTATTTTAAGAGGCTTACTGGTTTTTACACACAGTCATGATATCATTTCCTGATTTCTGAGTTATTT
>NW_015611219.1:0-707 GCF_001515605.1 Sinocyclocheilus anshuiensis | reverse complement strand
CACACATAAACATACACAGTTCATGTGTGAATACTTTAACACCAGATGGGTATTAATGTCAGGTAGGCATTAATGTAGTCACAGCTAAGAACAACCACAGAGTCCCTGCTGAGAGGATACACACCTCCAATACATGCTGGGAGAAAGATTTCTGAGCACTAGAGCACACAGCCATCCCTACAGTTACACACAGAATGGATGGGAAAACGTGGTATACTGCCTCTAGAATCTTAGACATTGCTTCCCATTTAAAATGATCTTTCATTGATTCTTGAGTACTACTGTAAAAAAAAAATCCATAAAAAAATAGTGTACAATGTACTGTATTAATATAATATTAATATAATGGAATTTTCTATATTTATTTTTTTTACTGGTGTTTTATCTGTATTTTGAATTTTGAACTTCACTGCATTGTATTTTAGGGTTAACAGAGATTTCCATAAAATTACTGGCAGAAAATTACCAGTATTTTTCTTTTACAGTGTAGGACAAGACAGCATACAAAACTATAAAATCTTAAAATGAAAATATATAAGTTTGTGTATTGAGGAATTGTGTTCCATTTATCTCAATATTAATATAAAGGCAATTAGTCAACACCGTCAGATATTAAAAACAATATATGTCAAATATTTATGATCAATATTGTCAAATCTAGCGTTAACTCCATTAATGGATGAACTGAGACTAAAGTCTACAGAACG
>NW_015611218.1:0-707 GCF_001515605.1 Sinocyclocheilus anshuiensis | reverse complement strand
TTTTGCGTATAAGTGCGTTCTTGTGAACTCTGCGGTGGCACTAAGACTTTATTGTGAAATGTTTCTGCGTGACTGTGTGCACGTGGATGTCCATTGCATCACTGAAAAGAGGAAAAAGAGCCTGTTGTAACAATTGTGTGGTTCAGCTTTTTTTGAAGAGTTGGAGTGTGACCAGTGTTGATAAGTGGGGTACTAGCTCACGCTCCTCATCTGACACATGTTTTTGAAACACACACATATGTACACACACAAACAGTCTGCTCAGTGGCTGGCAAACGGCCCCATGGGGGTCCAACCAGACACCATCACAGAAGGTGAATTCAAAGTGTCTGAATAACTTGCCCATCAGTATAACCCATCAAAAGAGCTGTCACAATCAAGGCACAATAAGAGAGATTTGGACATTTAGTTACAGAGCTGTTAGGTGAACTCTTAAACATGCAAGTCTTGTCTCAGCAGTCTAAACAATTTAATTGTATGCAAAAAAGTTCTTATACTCTGTTCAAATATTGTAAATGCTTCTACAGAATTACTGCTTGAGACATTTGAATAGACAGTTGCATGTTAGTTTTAAATGGGTGATTAATTTAATTTAGCTAGCGTGATAAAACCACAAGGTCCTCTTTTCTAAGATATGCCTTCATCATAAACAAAGGCCTCTGTATTTGTCATCTGTGCAGCAAACAGTTTATTTCATCCACTTTTTT
>NW_015611217.1:0-707 GCF_001515605.1 Sinocyclocheilus anshuiensis | reverse complement strand
AATTCTACATATGAAATTAACATTACTTTCCATACCTGTTACACTGTGTATCTTAATTCATAAACAATATTTAAAGTAATGTCAGTTCAAAGATGTAAGCATATCCATTGCAACAAAAATAACACATCACAAGATCACTTTGGAAAGTTTATATTTGTATCCCACTTTTATATTGAGGTGAAGTGATTTAACATTGTTTAACATCCGATTTAACTTATTTAAATCAAAATAGATAGAAGTTTCTTTTTATGTTTCAACAGTCACGTTCTCTCATACCTGCTGTTTTGACGTGATTTTTTTTTTAAAATCTCCACAAACTCACACTTATCTTAATGAAACACTCTGTCTTAGCTTACATCTTTTAATTTCTAAGCCTCGGAAACCACTTTCATCACCTTTACATTTAGTTACGAACTATATAAATTGTGGAAATGATCTCAACATTTAAAACCATTTTCGCATTAGCTGTACTACGCAAAGATAAACTCTATTGTCTTTTATTCTGGGCTTTATCCCTGTAAGATTAGCTGGCTTTATTTGAGCCTGAGTTGCACGCTTTTAGCATTGATTGAAAAACTGATGTATTGTGAATGTAAATAGAGTAAAAAATGGAGGGGCCTGAAATTGAACGTGTTCTGGGAGGAAAAGTAGAATGATGAACAGGGAGAAGGGGGTCTGTGGGGTGTGACGGAAGCACAGAGAGAAAG
>NW_015611216.1:0-706 GCF_001515605.1 Sinocyclocheilus anshuiensis | reverse complement strand
TAAATAAGTTAAAAGTTAAAATAATTAAGTAAATAAATAAGTTATGAGTTATGAAAAGAATGCAAAAAAGTAATGCATTTATTATAAAAAAAAAACAGTAAACTTCACTAAACATCAAAGTTATGTTATGGTGTATATATAAATAAGAACATTTTAATCATAACCAGTAACCATAAATAAATGAAAAAAAGTTTCAATAAATTTCACTAAAAAATTAAAGTTAATTTATAGTGTACATATAAATAAGAAAACTATAAATGAAAATAAATTGAAATAAAATCATGCATTTACTATCACTATTAATATTATTGTTGTTATTATTAATGGAAAGCAAGGTATACTGTTTATACTGTATACTATACTTTTGCATAAAATTAAATGTATGCATAAAATGTAATTATGAAATTAAGTTTAAAGTAATTATTCAAATAAAAACGTTTTTTTTTTAAATTGGACTAAAAACAATAGATAATAAATAGAAATGAGAAGGTGAATTTAAAATCTTTAAAATAAATAAGTTTAAAATATTTGTAAAATATATCAAATAAAATAATTGTTTCATAATGGATAACAATAAGAGGTTCATACCAGCGCCTCATGTTGTCTTTTTAGACCTCCTTTCAGGAGCAGCTCGATGAGGCTTCCGAACAGCGGCCAGTTGGTTGGTCCAGGGATGGAGTCGAGACTGTGTGCGCAGGGCGCGCTC
>NW_015611215.1:0-706 GCF_001515605.1 Sinocyclocheilus anshuiensis | reverse complement strand
CTGCCCCAGTGACAGCTTTTGTACCTTTTTTTCTGAGAGTGTACTAAGAAAAAATAAATAATGCAATAAAGTACAAGGGTCTGTGCATTACAGATTTTAGATTTAGATTTTACCATGTTTAAGCCAAGTCACATTTATGTCTGTAGCGCTTTATACAATGCAGATTGTTTCAAAGCAGCTTAAACAGGAAAATCACAGTGTTAATTTTGTCAAATGTATCAATTCTAAAACAAATTCAGCTATAAATCAGCTCTGCAGAAGACAATAGTGTCATTTATTCATCTTACTTCAGCTCAATGTTGATTCAATTCAGTTCAATATCTTTTGATGTTACAAAGTTAGAATTCAGTTCAAATTTTGTTCTCATTCAATAACATCAGTGCAGTTAAATCTAAATATTGTCCTTTAAACCCTCTTAAAAACACAGTAATAAATGTTCTTGTTTTTATAAAACGGATGCAATAGCTATATAATAACAATGATCAGAATAATTATTTTGCTTAGTAATAAAGTTCATCATTCTAATTTTGTTTACTGTTGCCAAGCAACATAACTTGTTGCATTAATATATAATAGGATGTCACAAGTTTGTGTTTGTCAGCATTTTACACCTTCAAACTCTGCATATCTGACAGATTTTAAAATCGATTTCTGTGTAGAAATAAACCTTAAAGGGGTCATATGATGCTGCTAAAAAGAACATTAT
>NW_015611214.1:0-706 GCF_001515605.1 Sinocyclocheilus anshuiensis | reverse complement strand
GTCTGTTTTTAAACATCAAAGACATTCGTCTAAAAGCCATTCAAAAACTGTTACATTGTATCGGTGAGTTCTGCACGTGCAAACCCACTCAGATGATCTTCAGACGATGTTGGAATCTCGTAATCCGTGTTTCTTGGAACATCAAACACTTGTAGTTTGAATAATTGATGATTATAGAGTCAGACTGACTGCGGCAGATGATGTGCATGTTGAACAGGCTTTCTGTCTGGCCTCTGCTTGCATCCCAGGATGATTCCTAAAGGAGCTTATGCTGTAATATCCTGATGAAAAGGGTTTGTTCTAAGCTTTCACTACATGACTACATCATCACAACTGGGATGCAGTTTTTTTCCGGTGGGCTTTGGTGCATTTCGACCACCTTTCTGCTCAGAATGGCTTTCCTCGGATTGAGACGGAGCTACTTGCTGCTGCAAATTTGAGAGTGTGAATTGGGAGCGTTTTTATCAGAATCGTCGTCATGATCCCGACTAAGATGTTGGTGTACCGGAGCCCCGACGGGGCCACGCGCACCGTGGCCCTCCCGAACACATGCAGACGCAAGAAATCCTGCGGCGAGCTCTTTCACAACGGCTACCGTGTGAAGATGCTCCACGCGCCGCTCTGTGAGAAAGACGAGCGTGACGACTTTCACCACACGCTGTCCTCGTGTTTCCATGCCGTCTCGTACTGGGGTAAGAACTGATGC
>NW_015611213.1:0-706 GCF_001515605.1 Sinocyclocheilus anshuiensis | reverse complement strand
TGTGTGTGTGTGTGTTAAGATTATATATTATGATTGTGACCAGAAATAATCTACTTACATTCACCCACATCTTCAGCTGAATGTCAAATGACAAAGGCAGTGGAAGCTGGGACAATCTCCACTCTCACTGTCCTTGAGATAAAAAACAAAAAAACATCACATAGCATTAGCCTTTACTTGCATATAAAATCTGTGCCACCTCTTAAAATGTTACACAAGATTAAAAGGTTGCTTAATTTCTGTTGGGATCACACAGTATATTAGATGGTTTCCAGCTTTTCCACGCATGCTGCTCTGCTAAAACAACAGAGCCCTGCAGGACACAGAATATTCATATCGGACAAGGACACTATGTAGGCCAGCCTTTAAATGGGTGAGGGTGCCCTCTCAATGGAGCTGCTGGTTTTCACTGCTTAGGAAAGTTTTGAAAGCAGGCAAGAGGCAGTCAGAAACATTTAGGAAAATAAATCAAACTGAATGAATGGGTCCCATTTACAGTGGCTGTCTCTGAGAGTATCGTTTCATAAATGTAGACCAGCAAAGCTGCACTTTCTTTCTGAATGGCTGCCATGGCAACAACCACATGACTGGCTCAAAACTCAAGCTGAACTCCCATCTCTGTTCATTGTGGCTTCTGGTGCAGGTGGATTCAGGCTATAGTGAAGCAAAGTAATGCAACATCAAGCTTACCAACCCGTTTTGCCCT
>NW_015611212.1:0-706 GCF_001515605.1 Sinocyclocheilus anshuiensis | reverse complement strand
CAAAGAGGTTTATGGAGTTTGTTGTAAAAGGATTTATGATGGGCCCCGAGTCCATCCAGCAACTTGGAGAGGGGGCTTTTTCGGGACTTTGACTTAATGCACTGCCGAGCCACGCTCTTCACAGGAACATAAGTCGTGGCTCAGGAGAGGTCCGATCCAAACAAGCACTTTACACACCAAGAACGCAAACAACACATCGGATCCAGCTAGCTTTTCACAAAACAGGTATGAGCTTATAAAAGGCTCTTTACCTGCTGCATGAACGGTGCATTCTGGTATGCAGAAGAGATCAACAGATGTTTCGGCCCTTATTAGGGCAACACAGGAATCGCCTGCTGCTTATGAGCATTGTGGGGGGTTTATTGCATGTAAATTATGGCTTATGCCCATGTTTGGATGCAAGAAGAACATAGAGCACTGTAAAAAGAAAAAAAAAAGATTTTTAAAAGATGTAAAAACAAAAATAATTGGAGTATATTTCACAAGATTTTAAGTCTTTTTACTTCAAAATGTAATGTTTAAATAAGTGTTACTTGCTGTTTATTAGTAATTATTTGTTACTACTTATTTGTAAATAGTAGCAATTTCTGAGCAAAAATGGTTTGAAACTATGCACCATTTTTTCTGTATTTTGCACAAAATTTTGCTACCTTATTGCTTACTGACCAATATTAGTGTTTTTTAATCATTATTTATTGTATTATTT
>NW_015611211.1:0-706 GCF_001515605.1 Sinocyclocheilus anshuiensis | reverse complement strand
GCACTTACTCTTTGGAGGTCCTTTCTGTTTCTTAGTCTTTGTCGTTTTGCTTTTTTTACTGTCTACTTGATCATCAAAGACATTGTCACCTCTTTCAAGAGTCCTAGAGGAAAGTCAGAAACAAAAATGTCATTCAGTGTTCAATACCGATAACACATACTTTTTAAAAAATGTTTTAATTTATATAGTCACAGTAAATGATCATGCATTTAACGACTTACCCTGATGGAGTCAAGGCAGGAGAGCTTCGCACTGAGTCCTGATTTACAGCAGCTTGAGTTTCTGGAAATGGAGAGCCAGAGTTCATAGACCCATAATCCACATCTCTATCATCCATGTTCGGAAACATGTCCTCTTTCAACTGCTGTTTTGGGCTCAACTGTCTCAGGAAGGCTTCCTCATGAGCTGAAATTGGCCTTTTGGTACTAGAAGCTGATGATGGTACTGATGGAGGCCTAAATGTTGAAAATGCTGGAGCCTTAGGTTCCTCAACATCTTCATAAAACTCAAATGAGTTGTCATATAGTGATTCTTCTGATGAAAAAAAAAGGTCATTTATTACTTAGGTAGACAAACACTTAGCACAGAGTTTCAGATTTTTGGGGGTAATTTTGTTACCATGTGTTTCTAGAGGTTCAGATGGTGTTGTGGGAATCTGGAGGTCTCTGGCAGGAGACTGAGTTGGTTTCTCAAGTGGGGGATCCAC
>NW_015611210.1:0-706 GCF_001515605.1 Sinocyclocheilus anshuiensis | reverse complement strand
TAACATCCAAGTGAAAGATTTAACACCAACATGTCAGAAAAAAACCCATCTTACTCACCCCAAACTTTTGAATGGTAGCCTAGTATGTGTGTATGTTTCTTTTTACCATTACAAACTGTCAATATAGTGTGATTATTCTAACAGTTATTTAATTTTAGATCAGCCTGTACAAAGCAGAATTAGACTACAATAATATCAAATGTAATAACTGTGATAAACACAACATAATTAATAGCATAGGTTAGCATGGCGATGTTGAACAACTCTTAAAAATACATTTGGTAAAATTCCCACAAAACAACCCATTACAGCCCCATGAAGGTCCCTAGACTCCAGTTTACCCCTGATCTATTTTTGTAAAACAACCAATATAAAAACAGCTGTCAGTCCAAGATAAAATAATCAAACATACTGTACACATGCACTGACACACTGGCCCTGGTCATGAAGAAAGCCTTAGTCTTAGAATTCAATACTGCTTACAATGGGAGAGGTTATTTAAGCTGTTCAACTTAAATAAACGACGACTTGAGTCAGCACTACGCAAATTGTGTGCATTCATGCATCTCTCTCATATACTTCAGCGTAAGAGATGTGATGAGGTGGTGCTGTGGGAAAACTGACCTGTGCATGTGAAAAACTTGGACTCTCCAACGCTCAACTCCACCTTTTTTAGCGAGATTGACACCTGGAGGACACCTGGAAA
>NW_015611209.1:0-706 GCF_001515605.1 Sinocyclocheilus anshuiensis | reverse complement strand
TCATTCTCTCTCTCACTCCTAACTGATTTCATACAACATGCATTTCCCCCTTTTTGTACACGCACACACATTCGCACTTGTATGCGTGCCATACTTTGCTGCTATACTGACCAAGTTTATTTAATCTTTTTCATGCCCGTTCATTTCCACTTTTCTCTCGTCCGTCTTTGTTTTCGTTATCCCTGCCAGGCAGATGAGCCCAGCTGCCACTCTGCAAAGCGCGTGTGTGTTTGTGTTTACGGGCATCCAGCTACCTTCCCTCAGCCATTGTCAGTGATGTCTTTTGTGCGAGAGCAGCCACAATGTACAGACGCATTTATCCTGTAATGCCGTATTTTCCTCTGTGAAGAGCACTCTCACATTCAACCTCATCAAAGCTCAGCAACACTCCACTCAGCTATATTTAAATGCTTTAAACGTACCAGCGAGAAAAAAATAGCATGGAGAATCAAACCAGGAACATAATGGAAAAGTCAGACCAAGCTGCTCAAAAAAACATTAAATTTTTTTTTCTTGCAGTTACACAATTGCTTGGTTGTACTGTATATGCAGTTATGTAAGTGTGATTGTAGTCATGTTAATGTAATAAACTGTTGGGCAATCATTGTTTTAATAAATAATAAAACTTAACATTACTGTAAAATATTTAATAAAGATATTTGTATTTTATTTTAAAATAGTTTTTATATATATATATATATATATA
>NW_015611208.1:0-706 GCF_001515605.1 Sinocyclocheilus anshuiensis | reverse complement strand
GGGGTAAAATGCCCCCCAGTCTGAAAAAAGCAATTTGCTTTAAACATTTACAGCGAAATCAGAGTAGCCTAATGTACAGACAGTTTTTGCTTAAAATTAAAAAGAATATAGGCCTAATCATATGAATTACAAAATTATAATAGCCTGTTTGAAACATTTTGTTAGCGGATGCTAACTGGCTAGCTAACTAGCTACCTGATGCTAACCTGAAGTAATTTTTAACTATAAAATCCAAATATTTTTATTCAACCAACTGTTTAGAATATATTTGATGGAAAAACGAAGGATTTGATGTTCAGAACAGAATAACTACAGTAATTGCTCATTGCCCACTGGGGGCGCTTTAACCCACAGACTTGAAATTATGTAATTCTGAAAATATAATTATATTTTTATTAAATAACACATATTCCCTATCTACAGGCCCTACTGTTCTCATATCATATATCTGTGATGTTCTACAAAACAACAAGCTTTAAAACTTACTGCTGATAATTAGATCATTTAGGCTACTGTGAAATCCGTGTTCTCTCCAGTACATCACCAGTGTTAGCTTCATGGTGAAAACGTCTACATCACTCGCGTCAACGTAGTCCATAGTTACAATAAAAAATTATCTTGATTTTATCTTGTGGTTATTTTGGGAAAAACAGTAGGGGGGCATTTTACCCCATGGCAGCGTTTTCCCCCACTCTCCCTATATATA
>NW_015611207.1:0-706 GCF_001515605.1 Sinocyclocheilus anshuiensis | reverse complement strand
CAACGATTTGCATCGTGAAAAGCGCTATACAAATAAACTTGAAATTAATTTAATTAATTGCAGCTACTATGCATCTGTAACCGTGCTGCGATTATATTTCATGATGTATTTTATCAAAAGAATTCAGGTAAGGTCATAAGAAAATGTTTTGATCAGTTTTCTAGAAATACTTTTCAGAATAGGTTGATAAATGTACATTGGGATGTGGGCCAGGCATGTGGGTGTTGCACTATAAGGAGTGCATGAAGAGGTTTAAAAAAAAAAGAAAAATAAGAGGCTGAAATGTTCTGCCTCTGGTTGTGCACTGTGTTAATGGCTTCAATGCAATGTTTAATGACCCATAAGTTATGTTTCTGTTCATCTACACTGCAAAAAGAGCCTTTTTCGCTGTTAAGTTGTATTTAATTCCTGTTCAACAGGTTAACTTTTTGTGGAATATACTGGAACTCGATTGAAGAAAATGGCAGTTATCATCTAATTATTAGAAAACCTAAAATACATTGCTTGTAAAAAAGTGTTTGCTTCAGCCACTTGAAGGCATGGTACAAGTGCATGTGTGCACATCATCAGGATGGTACTACCTCCACCTCATTCTGAGCCAGGAAAACACCTGATTTGCATAAAAAAAAATGTTTTGCAATTCTTAAATGTAATCAATCAACTGGGAAAAATTCAGTATATCTATATCTATATCTATATATATATA
>NW_015611206.1:0-706 GCF_001515605.1 Sinocyclocheilus anshuiensis | reverse complement strand
TTTTTGTCATTCAAAAAGAGTTTTAGTTTGTTATCGTCTCATTGTTGTCAGTGAAAAAAATGTAGTTGACGAAAATTATGACGAAAATTAGTCATCAACGAAATTAACACTGGTCTGTAGTATGCTGTCTATGTAGACAGCGAGATGGCTCACTAGCTTTAGGAGCAGAACTATCTTGTCTGAAGTTTTTGAGCCCTGAACACTGAATCTAACTCGTTCGGATTATTTTTCACATCACAGGAGTAGCTGAGTTTTGAGTGACGGGACAATATCTGCTATAAATCCCTAGAAAGTAAGCATTGATTGACGTGCTGTTTAATTTCTGTTGCTGGTTGTTGGGACGGTGACAGTCTGAGACAGATATTAGGACAGTATATTACAGCGTCTGGATGTTTAGAACTCATAAAACCATGAACAGAAAGAAGCTCAAAGGATCCCCGATGTTTTATGTTTCTATATGAAATGTGGAATTATGGGATTGCATTTGTTACAGATATTAGATTTGAAGAGCTTACTCTTCAAGGAATCTAGTGTTGATAATTACACCAGTGTTCAACAATTTGGGGTCGGAAAGAGTTTTGTATTGTTTCTGAAAGAAAGATTGTTCCTGCTCACCAAGATTGCATTTGAATGATCATGAATAAAGTTACCATAGTGAAATATTATTATGATTTAAAACAGCTGTTTTCTGTGTGAATATCTGTTA
>NW_015611205.1:0-706 GCF_001515605.1 Sinocyclocheilus anshuiensis | reverse complement strand
GGTTTTGCATTACAAATATGAAAAAAAACTCTTGTTTTCAAAAGTCAATTTAAAATGCTTAGAAAGGTGCACTTTTAAAAATCTATTATTTTGCCTCTGTTTTTGCCTTTAATTACCTAAAAGTTTCGACATAAGGTATATCTGTAATTTAACTACAATTTTAGAACAATTTTGCTGTACTTTTTTACCCCACAGCTTTAAACAAAACATTATCTAAAGTTGATGAATTATGAAATTCAAACTAATTCAAAGGAATTCTGTTGCAGGCATATTATGAATAGACCGGGGATGAATTTAAGCTATTAAAAATGAGCTACAGCCGTGAAATCACTATTATACATGAACACCATTCTCCAACTCAATTCCCCTGAGGTCAAAGCAGAAGTTGTCTGTGTACAAATATTAAGATTTTACAAGAAACAACAAGGGGGATAAAGAACTTAAAAATAAAAAATAGCGCTTAAATCAACATTTCGGTATATAAAATCCACATAAGCTTTTCATCATAGAAATGTCGAAATTTCATTAAATTATCAGCTGAACAGAGAGGGTTAACAGTTTCTATAGCCTACCTGACCCGCAAAGATGGAACAAAACACAACAGTGTTTATGGCTACATTTGCCACAATAGTAAAAGTGTCTAGTAAACTTTGTTTTATAGTTATACTTAGTCTATGCTTTATGTTTTCTCTCTCTCTCTCTCTCT
>NW_015611204.1:0-706 GCF_001515605.1 Sinocyclocheilus anshuiensis | reverse complement strand
GATATATTTATTATTGCCAAATTGTATTTGCTAAAGCATTTCTTATAATCTTTTTATTGACAAGAAGTACAGCACAGCAAGACATTCTATACTGGCACTAGATGAGTCTGACTACTCAGAGGTCGATATCAGTCAGTGTAATCAAACCCTGTAGCTACCAATCAAAAGGAAAGACAAAGCAAATCTAATAAGACAGTCCTATGATGAGCTGAAATGCTGTCAAGATTGGATGTGATATAGGTGGGGACAGCCAATAAACAGCCTTTATTAAATGCGTGATAGATAGTGATTACACTATATAACCACTCAGAGTAGAGAGCAAGCTATGTGCTTAATTCCACAACTTTGAGTTGTTTGTCACAGCTAAATAATACTTAATTTACTAATTAGTCATTTAGGTGACCGGGACGTTTCGCTGAAGTGCACTATTGTGAGAGTTCATAAATCACCCTTCTTTGGCCTTGAACCTACAGACTCTCAGTTACCAGCCGAGACTTGGCATGAACCACTAGGCTACAGTAGGTCATTGCTCATCTGAGTGACATGTCTCATCACCTCCTCGCACTCATCTCTGGGCGCGTCTCTGCTCTCCAGCATCTCACAGAACTGCTCCAGTGTGACGGACTCCTCTCCGCGGCTTAGCCGCTCCTCCAGCCAGCGCACCAGAGCGCTCTCGTTGCGCGCCAGCACCGACTCCGAAATGGCG
>NW_015611203.1:0-706 GCF_001515605.1 Sinocyclocheilus anshuiensis | reverse complement strand
CTCGTACGACAGCAAAAATCGCACCGTGTACGCCCGCCTTTACTCACGCTTAAAAATGCACTCGTTATGACGTGAACATGGAATCCAATTATGCAAATGTGTTGCATTGCCGCCTCTGTGTGACCATTAGGATATTTTATCATTCAGCCCTCCTGCTTGACAGAGACTAAAACGTTCTGGCCCAAAAACATTTTTTATCTCCAAGCAGTGAAAGTGATAAATGGATTTGCCAGTACCGATTTAAACATGAAATGTGAAACGAAACAATAATGGCTTTACAATTAGAGTCTGCATCAGAGGAAATGATCACTATAAAATTCTGAGATTTCATTCTTATATCAAGGAAATGTGGCCTTCTTCATAATCTAAGGCAGCTTAAGAAGAGAAAAGAGAGATATTCAATGAAAGAATGTCATAACAAACCGGCTTGTGTCTGTATTGATTTAGACCAGTGTAATTATTGCAGGGAATATTTGCATAGCAAGAAAAAATCGATTTGATACTAGGTTGTTGTGAATGGTTGCTAGGTAGTTGCTAAGATGATCAACAAAACAATGATTTGTAGGGGTGTAACCAGGGTGCGAATTACGGGGGGGTTGGGGGGGTCTGACCCCCATAAAGAAGGCTTGATCCCCCCTGATGGACGTCAAAACTATATGTAGGGGGGGTCAGATAGAAAGACGGCTAGCCTACGCGTAATATGGAG
>NW_015611202.1:0-706 GCF_001515605.1 Sinocyclocheilus anshuiensis | reverse complement strand
CGCCAAGAGTCTCCTGCAGTACCTCAGAGCTACAGGAAGAACTCCTCTGGTGAGAGAGCATCACGCTGTACATGAGAGAATGGTTTAATGACACCAGCAGGGCGTTATTCTCTTAACTGTGTGTGTTTAGGTGTTCTGCGACTATCACGGCCATTCACAGAAGAAAAACGTTTTCATGTACGGCTGTAGTATTAAGGAGACTGTGTGGCAGACCAATGTCAACACCAGCACCTGTGAGCTACACGAGGACCTTGGATATAGGGTAACATGCTTTTATATGCTAACCAATTCTGTATTATGTGTAGACGTAATCTTACATTTACAATATACAAAATCGTTCTCAGTCCATCCAGATGATTTATGAAAGCGAACCTTCAAAAATGGCTCGTCTACACATCATGCCCATATAAGTTTACATATTAAAGAACTGGTTACCAAAAAAATTTAAACTTGTGAATGGAAATGCTTGTGTAACACAAAACCCAAATGAAGATATTTGATGATTTTTTCAGTTGTTTTAGAATGGACTAAATTCATGCATAGCCGCGGGAACGTATTTTGAGCTGGGGGGGGCTGAGAAATAAAACGGGGGGCGGGGGTCACGTGACAGGAGTGATGCGAGAAGACTGACACTATGATGGCGGATCCAAATCGCAACTTTTGTTAATAAAACTTTCATTTATTTGTTTAATAGCCTATAAGTGAG
>NW_015611201.1:0-706 GCF_001515605.1 Sinocyclocheilus anshuiensis | reverse complement strand
TGCATCAGGACAGAAGAATGAGGTTATGGCTGTTTAAAGCGTCAGGCTTCATCGAGTCTGGCAGAAATGAACTCTGTGCCGCTTTATATGCAGTTACTGAGGTGAAGGGTGAAAGTGCAGCATGGTTACGGATGCAACGGGATATTTTTGCCATTTGAAGAGAACATCAGAGAGAACATGAGTTACGCTCTTTGTTCTCTGATAGTTTGCCATAAACGCTCTGATATTCGCCTGATAAGACGATTGTTCTCTATTGTGCCTCTACATGTAGATGAGAAATGGTTTAGATTTAATGCTCAATAAATGTACACTGTAAAAAAAAATTGAAAAATGTACTGGGAGTCTCTGCTAGGACATTGTCCATGAATTTTGCAGATTTTTTCATTGGCACTAAAATACAACCCAGTGTATTCAAAATACAGATAAAATATCTGTAAAAAAAAAAAAAAAAGCATGCATACTGAAAATTCCTTCATAATAATACAGTATTGTGCCCTATTTTTACAGATTAATTTTTACGGCGTAAATATATTTTTAGTAATTGGAGGCACAGATATTTATTTGTATATTTATAAATTATTTACAATAAATTAAAACATGTATTCTTTTATGCCAGGCTAACATCAGACCTCTGTTCAGAATTTTTATTTTATTTTATTTTATTTTGCAAATTTCTTTTTTTTCAGTGTATATTTTTATTAAATTA
>NW_015611200.1:0-706 GCF_001515605.1 Sinocyclocheilus anshuiensis | reverse complement strand
AAGGAAAACTTGAAATCGCATCATATGACCCCTTTAAAGAATCTTCCATCAGCTGTTTTCTATACGGCTATACGGAGATTTATTTTCCTTAGGAAAAAAAAAAAGTAGAATAAGCTGGAAATTACCCCACTATAATGTAAATCTATAAATAAAACAATGAAAAACAATGGCATTTTTGCTTTTTTGACAAAACTTCGTCTGTGTTAACCAGCTATTATCCTGGTGAGCAGAACTGGTATCACTTTATAATGAGGTTCCAACATAAACTAACAACTGAATAATCGTATTTTATTAACTAACGTTAAGAAAGATAAATAAATACTGTAACAAATATATTGCTCATTGCTAGTTCATGTTTGTTGATGCATTAATTAATGTGAACTATGGAACCATATTGTAAAGTGTTACCACTTCACTTCATTTTGAATCAGCAATGTAGATTACATCACAGAAAGCTAAATGTTTAAGTTTCAAAGGCATAACAAAGGATGTACAAGATCAATAAATGTAAGATTTTCATTGGCAATGCAGCACTGGCCTGAAAGGGCAATTGACAGTTCTGCAAACTGGCACAAAACTTTCTCACATTGGTCCCGGGCCAACAGGCCATCCTTAATCTTGAGCCCTGTCACTGAAAATCTTCCCTCCTCTGCAGCTCTGGAATCTGATTCTCCATTCTTCATATTTGAAGCAACACACTCAAGAA
>NW_015611199.1:0-706 GCF_001515605.1 Sinocyclocheilus anshuiensis | reverse complement strand
TATAAATATAAAATATAAATAGAATTTTAATTAATTATATTTATAATATAATTTAAAAAACAAAACAACAACAAAAAAACAATACAATACTTAGCCTATAAAGTTATATCATTTATATACAGTAATATAATATAATATAGGAGAAATTATTTTAACAAAAAACAAACAAACCAAAAAAAGTACTTAACCGAAACAAGAAGCATTACATTTCTATGGACACTGATTCATTACAAGAGGATAACTGAATTATAGCTAAATCATAAAATAAATCTCTCAGGCACATACAGTATAGCTACACTTGAAAGTTTGTGGCAATGTAAAAACATTCACACAGCAGCGTATTCACTGACACTAATGTATCTAAAGCATGAGAATATAGCGCTGGGTGGTTTAACTGTCTGTCCCGTGGTGCTCGGCCCTCCATAATAAACAGCTGTGTTTGATGGCATCAGACTCATAAACATCTCTCGCTGTCATATCACTACAGACTAGCGGCAAACAACTTTCTTACAGTGCAGACTTACTGCTCACCATCATTTTGTTCAAGTCAACATGAATGTCTTTACTAACTTAACTTTTCAGCTGATGGAATTGATGCCAAAATACTAATCAATTATATCATGATTCCATCCAATCAAAATCATCAAATCTAAAATTTACTTAGAAATAAAATAATAAAAAGACTTAAATATCTTCTCAAATACTG
>NW_015611198.1:0-706 GCF_001515605.1 Sinocyclocheilus anshuiensis | reverse complement strand
AAATGGAGACAATGGGGAGGGTAGTTCATATTTTTCATGTACCAAAGAATAATTCAGGATAAACCAGCAGAAGACTGAAGAAATCTGTTAACAAGTCGGAAGATCTTATGGGATTTTTGGTGAATTGGTGGCACTTGAATTCTCTTCCAAAATGGATTCACTTTGCCATTTAATTTCATTTATTTAATATCCTATGTTTAACATCGTATGAATATGCTAAATAACTTGGATCGCATTATGTGAGATTTAAATTTCATTATAAATACACAAAGCATTTCCATATTTCCAGTGGATTTTCCTGTGATCATAAGGAGGCAAAAGCTGAGAAGAAAAGCCCCAAATCATCCCTTCTCTGTCTGTCCCCGTGGGCTCCCTAATCCTTTAATTGAGTTCATTGTATTCATAATTGAATAATTAAGGACATTCATTAAGGTCAAACTGGAGTGACACCAAGCACACTTACTCACACACATGAAAGATATTAAAGAGTTTACAGTAGATTATTGAAAATAGAGTGTGTGCATTATTTCATATTTGTACTTTTTTTTTTACCAACATTTTCATAAATTTCAGATTTTCTTAAATATTATTGACAATAGTAGAGTATCTTAAGTTTAATAGTATAACCACATATTTCAGTGTACAGTAAAGGCTACAGTTTGCTTGAACATATTGGCACTGTATATACTGTATATATATATATATA
>NW_015611197.1:0-706 GCF_001515605.1 Sinocyclocheilus anshuiensis | reverse complement strand
CAAGACCACAAGTGCACATGAAGTGTGCCATTTGGGACAGGGCCTCTCTCTCCTGCTCTAATGCAATCTCTGACTAAACCACACCCCCTTCCTAACACGTTCAATAACAGATCTCAAATGGCTGCTTCAAACTGATGTGAGTACAGCACTTACAATATTTGGGCACTTTAAAGCATCATCAGTTGCACTCAAACGATCTGCCCTTTTACATTTGGTTAAGAATTTTGATTTGATTTAGAAATGTATAATATTTACTGAATATATTATAAAACTTTATTTTATAATATATTCATAAAACAGGAGGCCAGACATAGTCCTTGTCCCTAGCAGGAGAAAGACAGATCTGTGGATTTACATTCACATGGAAAAGGCCAGTATTCAGACACTATCAGTAAACAGCTGAATTTACACCATTAATAAGGCACTGTAAAAGCTTTTTAGCACTACCAGGTTAAGTTACAGATTACAGAAGTTAAAGCTGATCAGTGTCATATTTCCATGTATTAATATTCAAAGATAATCGTTAATAGTTTGATGTAAACTATGTATATCAATGGGTCTCTATGGCTCTAGTGAAGTTCTGAGGACACAATCAGTGGATGGCAGTTTAGGGAATCTGTTTAAAGGGTTATTTCACCCAAAAATGACAATTACCCCATGATTTACTCACCCTTGAGCCATCCTAGGTGTATATGACTTTCTTCTT
>NW_015611196.1:0-706 GCF_001515605.1 Sinocyclocheilus anshuiensis | reverse complement strand
AAAAGGAATATTACAAATCAAACAAGTAGTCAGAACAAGGGCACACATCTGTTCCCATTATATCCTGTCAAAACTGCAATAAATAAATATTTTAGTAGAAAATGCAATAAGAATTAAAATAAAATATTGTTAGTATTTATCCTTATTAGCAAGTCACAAATAAATTTAAATGTACAATAGTTCTATTTAAATAAAATGTAATTTTTTATTTATATTAGCTAATTTAATCACTGCACAGTGCTAACATGCTCTAACAGTCTTAGTGGATAAGAAGCTAAATCTGATGACGGTAGCCTGCCAAAGTCATTCAGGTAAATAAGGTCATTGAGGATAAGAAGATGATTGAAGACCAACAAGCAACTGCAGGAACTAAAAATAAAAAAAATGGTCTGGTGTTTCAATGGATCAAAACCACAGCCACAGCACTGGTATTATTAAAACCAATGAATAGATCTCAGTCTACCTCTCTGAAGAAAGCAGTATTCCTCTCAATGCGGTCTGAGTGATTCTGGTGGATCTCTGGGTAGAAGGTCTCAATGACATAATCCAGCATCTGGGTTCTGATCTCATCGTGGCCATAGCTGGGACCTTGGCGGCCGGTGAACTCATCAGCTCGTTTAAAGATCTCAAATGATCCAAACCTACATCAAGAATCAGGTCAACATATTATTTATTTATTTAGTCATTTAGCAGACGCTTTTATCCA
>NW_015611195.1:0-705 GCF_001515605.1 Sinocyclocheilus anshuiensis | reverse complement strand
GTATTTAAACGTCCTATGTACAGTTCTGAAATATCTAAAATTGTATTATAATTTATACAATAAATAACTATATAAAATAAAACGTATCTTATAAAATGAAAGTAAGAAGTTATATATAGTCTGTTATTTTTTTCACAAATTAGGCGACGGGGAGAAAAATTAGGCTTTATTCTCGAACCTTATATTATTTCATATTTATGTAATTTATTGTTATATTATTATGTAATTTAAATAACCGTGGAATGAAAAGTAAAAGTGTGAGGTCATCAGTGGTTGTCATGGTAACATTTGTTGTAATGGCGCTTTATTTATTTTTCGACATTGTCAAATACGCGTTTTATTTGTAATAATTTATAGACAGAGAAAACCACAATCCGTCGGAATATGTCATTTATTAAAGTGCTGCTGACTGTAAACGTGAATTGTGTTTGTAACTAAGCAGTGATTTAGTGATTCCGTTTGTCGAGGGAAATGGACTGCCGTGAACTGAACTCCACGGAGAAAACCAGAACCTCAAAGCTTCTCAATGAAATAAACCAGATTTATCAAGATATTAGAGAAGAGTCAATGCAATCAGGTGATCAGAGATGTACAGTCCATAACAGCAGAAACATGTCATTGCATTTCTTTTTTTATATATCATATGTATGCATGTATATATATATGTGACCCTGGACCACAAAACCAGTCTTAAAGGGATAGTTC
>NW_015611194.1:0-706 GCF_001515605.1 Sinocyclocheilus anshuiensis | reverse complement strand
CGCCTCGAACGCATCGGCCAAACAGAAAAACTTATCGGCCGTGGCGATATATCGGTCAACCACTAACTGTAACTGCAGTGGTCAAATAAATAAATAATAGTTTATAATATGTATCTGTATGTAATTTATTAAATATTATGATTATTTAGCTCTTCGGCGTTTGCTTTAGAAGCCATTGTAGGCGTTCTCACTCTCAGTCTGGCTACATCCAAGGCTTTACCAGAAATAGTCCTTGAATGTAATGCTGTAGGTGTCACTTACTCCTCCGTAGGGTTGTTTGTCGCTCAGAACCCAGATGGACTGTGTTTGGATCCACCATGTCTGTGTTGTCGGGTTGGTGGTGAGGAATGTGATGTAACAGTCTTGAGCTGAAACTTTCAGCTCACCCTATTCTTCATCCAAGCTGGCTGGATGAAGGTGGCGGAATCGTTCTCAGCATGCCTGGAATAACAGATAAAAGCAGTGAGATTTTGTAAAGCAGGCTGATACAAACCTGTATATGTTTTTATAGCCGGTTAAATAACTGCAGAGGAGAATCATAATTGCCAAAACGATTCCTTGCCTTAAAACGTCTCTTAAAAGATTTTCCTCTTGAGTTGGTTGAAAATGTGTTCAAAGCAATGAAACAATCTTTGTTTGCAATGTGAAAGTTTATTCAGCGTTGATTTATATTCTGCACTCACCCTGCAAATGTTTAATATTCTTC
>NW_015611193.1:0-706 GCF_001515605.1 Sinocyclocheilus anshuiensis | reverse complement strand
GGCACAGCAGTTAGCACACACATGCTCCTGAAGTTGTCAATAAATGCATTAGAAGTCATCAGTATTGTCAGGTTGTTAATGTTGCTGGTACTACAGCTTTCACCACGTCAGTGAAAGTTAAACTGCTGTCATGTTCTCTGGCAGCTTTCTAAGCTTCAACACAACTAGTACATCCCCAGTTCTTCATTGCCTGATGTATTATGGTTTCATTTAAATTGATAACGCGGATAGCAACTGGTGGTTATTTGCTTCTAACTATAGAAAGGTGAGTGGCGTATGTGAAGTAAGGGATTATATAAAATTACAGAATCTTATTTGACACCTTGGCACATCCCAGAGAACTCGAGGAATGATTAGCACCATATTTGGTTTTGCGGGATGACAAGTCCTGAGACTTTATGTTTGAAAAAGGACACTCTTAAAAGGATAGTTCACCCATATCAAGCCAAACCCATATAAATTTGTTTCTTCTATAAAAAACAATTAAGGAATGTCCTGGCCACTGTTGTAAATAGAATAGAAGTGGAGGATCTCTCAGGCTGTCATGTTACAAAATGACAATGACATGCCCATGGCTGCCTCTGGAACAGGCCCTCTCAACTTTATTGATGACTTAATGAATGATGGTGCAGCAGAATGAATGCAGAAGTGTACAAAAGCATGGCTACCAATGTTCAAGAAAATGCCACAAGACTCATCAGAAAGT
>NW_015611192.1:0-706 GCF_001515605.1 Sinocyclocheilus anshuiensis | reverse complement strand
CAGACAGGAATACTGGAACACTAACAAACTTTTATTTTTGCCGCATCACTTGTGGTTGCATACTATCATATGCCTTACATGGGAGGGGCGTCGCATCCTGTGTCGTCACAGGTCAAACCAAATACATTACAATACTCTTTTATTTATTTTTTTACAACTTTGCAACTTGTAACACACAACAGTAACTTTTGTTTGTTATGATAACATAACATTAATATATTTAACCCTTGAGTATTGTAGGAAGTTCGCTGTAAAACTCCATCTCTGAATAATATGAACACTTTACGTTGCAACAAAAAGTCGGAACAGTCTTTGTTTTCTAAACAGTCTGAAACACCTGCTTTGAACAATCTGTGCAACTATGTAGTTACACCACACAGTCTACCTAAACATAGTCAGAGAGGTAGGCAGGAGGCCTATGGTTATGTCTAACAGGATATCTCCGAGGGACCGTGCATGAGTCAAGTTTCTTCTGTCTCATTTTAAAATCCTAGCTCAAACAAAAGATCTGGTGTCTCCTGGTTGAGTCTCTTAAAGGATGAACAGTTCCTTGTAATGGAGTGTCCATGCCCTTCTGCAGTCACCATTGTGCCTTTGACTTTGGTGACTGTGAGTGGCTTTGTGTTGTATGGTGTCGTTAATTTGTTTCGCTTTTGTTGCCGACACAACACTGTGTCACCAGGTTTGATGTTGATGTGTGTGGCAT
>NW_015611191.1:0-706 GCF_001515605.1 Sinocyclocheilus anshuiensis | reverse complement strand
GTTAATAAACTAAATCAATTATTCTGACAGATTATGCACACACACACAACCACACACACACACACACACACTGCAAAGCCTAAATCCAAGCCAAGCTGGGAGGAATTCCAGGAATGTACAGGAAAGCGAGAGACAGAGAGAGACAGACAGACAGACCACCTGACAGGCAACAGATGTTTGCTATTTTACTGCTGCTCTTCCTTGATAATTTTCTTACTTCATTAGTTTATTACTATTTTGCACAAATACAGTATGTTATTTTAGTATTACTGTCTCACCTGGTACTAATCTGGCAATAGAAATGTACAGTTACTTAATGTCATGCTAATTTATCACACTGAAACTGAGAGAAAGAGAGCATGTGAGAGAGAGAGAAAAAAGTGCTATTTGGCTTTCAGAGTAGAAAACAATGAGAATAGGTTTTCATTTCATTTCTGTTTGCCAAGAACACGTTCATTTCAGTGTGATATTGTTTCAGTCTCAGTCTCTTGCTCAATATCCACACAAGTGTTTCTTCAACTACAGGCACTTTTAGCCCTGTTGGGTTTTTGAAATTAAAACATTATTTTCTCACTCTCACTAGTTTTTATTTTGTCTAACAGTGGAAATATATGCACCACAGGAACCTCTCATGCACCAATGTCATTCCCACCGCATCCCACATCATATTCTGTGGTGGGCTTTGTACTGACGAGGCTAACTTCAT
>NW_015611190.1:0-706 GCF_001515605.1 Sinocyclocheilus anshuiensis | reverse complement strand
ACCCCCGCGCTGTGCTCCAATCGCCTGCCTTCAAAATAGACTGCGAGAGCACTCTGACAGCTGACTCAAGCTCGCCACCTATCGGCGGCATGCAGAACTAGCGTGCGTGGGCGCGCTAATGGTTTACTGTTATTGTAACTCCAAATAGGGACAAACCATGAGGGGGGCTATTTGTATTTCGATGAGCTCTTACGTAATCGTGCTAGCGTCGTGTAAACCAACATAAAAATAAATAAAGCACCGATGGTAGACGAAAATAAAATATTCAATACATGCAAACATCGTGAATTTAACATTTCGAAAATTATTCAATAGACTTTTTAAAATTCATTCATTTTAATTGTACAGATTTCATTGTATTTTAAGTATTGTATTTCTGTTTTATACTCTGATTTGTGTAGCACTTTGAGCTCCATTATATGTAAGGCTCTATATACAAATAAAGTGTATTATACATTTATTATTAATTTTTTATATGCATGATAGGATCATAATGTTGTCTTTTGCATTGACAAGGATAAATGGAAATGGGGTTATAATTTTGAATGGGTGGTGACTGACATGTTTTTTTGTTGGCTTCCACAGACCTTTCACATGTATATGGAATACACAAAGTGTTGTCTTGTGTATGTTGTGTAATCAAGTATAAAAAAAAAAAAGGTTATTTTTTTATTTTTACACTGAAATGGTCAGATGCATTAAAAAT
>NW_015611189.1:0-706 GCF_001515605.1 Sinocyclocheilus anshuiensis | reverse complement strand
TTTTTTTTTTTCAGCCCAGTTTGGTCCCAGATTTGATTTGTGTGCCATTACCATTAATTACTAAATGGCGTAAAAATGTTCATGGGTTTTAAAACAGGTTTTTTTTTTTATTCCTGTGTACATTCAGAGTTTCTAGCTGAGATGTACCCACAGTTTGACGTCGGCGTGAGGGGTGTGTCGTGGGCACAGTGTCTTGGAGTGATAAACAACGTCACCAAAGACCTCAAGAAAAAAGCTGAAAAAACATCACATCTGCCAACAGAGGTGTGTCTGCTAGTTTTCTGCTAGCACTTATTTCACCTGCAAAATATGTTTTCTCCTTCGTTCAATAGTTGAAGGTGATTAAACCGTGCTACTGTGCTTTATTTCAGGTTTGTGACACAAGAAGTGATTGTTCATACTCCGGAGGATCTGACACTCGTACTCTGTGCAACACGACTTGTTAACCTAAACCTGTTTTATTCACTTCAGTCAATCATCTAAACTGATACAATGTTCGTAACTGAAGTGCAAGTCCCAGTTTTGACAACGGCTGTCTTTTTTTTTTTCTCTCTTCTATAGCTGCTAAGTTTCAATGGAGAGAAAATTTTTGGATACGTAATATATTAATTATTTTGTTCTTAATAAATCCATATATTAACCACTTTTGTTTAAACATCTATATATTTATGTACATTTTATGTTGCTAAATTAAAGTCTTTTTTTT
>NW_015611188.1:0-706 GCF_001515605.1 Sinocyclocheilus anshuiensis | reverse complement strand
AAAAAAAAATTCTGTTTTGCATAACAAGCAAAACCATTATGGGCACATACAATCTGTGATAGATGGACTCTGGAGCCTAGAGAAAGATGGACTCTGGAGCCTAGATGCGTTTGTTTTTCTAGTTTGCAGAGCTAAAGATGTTTGTGGAACCTGCTCATAATATGGTGTTTGTTGTTAAACCTGAGTGGTTCATTTGTGCCCAAGTTTTCCATGGTGTGTTGATACTGTTTTCTACTTCACTGATGTAATGCAGTCAGAGGGTGAACTGAGATTTTGGTCATATTCACTTCTGCATTACAGTAATATTTCTCTCTGTTGCTCTCCTCCTCCCTGATTTCAGCAAGGAGATCTGTGACCCAGAAATCGGTGGGATGATTGTCATGTGTCCACTCTGTGATAAAAAGTGCAGCTACTGGAAACTCAACTCAACATGTCTGTCCTCCTGGGTGAGAAATATTTTAGATTCACCGTTTGAAACATAAATAATGATTTCCCTTCATCATAGAATGATCTTTTTTTTCCTTTAGCAATCCCATCTATTTGATAACGAGGGGACTGTCTTCTTTGCCATGTTCATGGGTATTTGGGGTGAGTGCACTCTGATTGTTTAAAATACTAGCTCAATAGCTCTATCTAGTGGTTAGATGGAAATTGCTAGTCAGACTCCAGATCTAATGAGAGATTAGCAACTGTGCATGAAGCAGTT
>NW_015611187.1:0-706 GCF_001515605.1 Sinocyclocheilus anshuiensis | reverse complement strand
CCAAAGTGCACACACACAGCAGTGAACACACACCCGGAGCAGAGGTGTACTGAGTTGAATTATGAAGGATCTAAGGATTCTTTGTAGCAAGCAACCATACATTTATGTTATGTTTTACTTTCTTTCTTTTATTCATTTATAATTATTTATCATTTAATCATTTTATTATTGTAAAATATAATAATAGTTTAAACCATTTATATACTCATTTCATTGATTAATTAACTGATTAGTCATTTATGTTATGTTATTTTCTTTTTTATATAATTTTTCTATTGTTGTTTAGTCTTATCTGTGTTTTCAAGGGATGAATGTCTCCATTTCAAGGTGTTTAAAAGACTGTTAATACAGTTTTGGGTACCAGACAAGACTTGCTATTAACGGGTTTTGGGTATTAGACAACTCTGCTGACTAGTTGTTCTGTTACGAGACAAAACAGATATTTTCTGACAGGATCTGGTGTCCGGGGCTGGATCTGATATTTCTGGTGTGGAGGCATGATTTAACAATTATATGACAACTTGTGCGTGTGAAATATTTCATAATGTTTTTGCAGAAGGATATAAATAATTATAGGATAATCAAGGTGAGACACCCCAGGTTAATAGGGTAAAATGTAACTAATATTTATCACCATTTGATTGATTACATTAAGATTTGGAAACAAGTTTTCTGAAATGTTGTTTAGCAGTGCTAATGAGGCATT
>NW_015611186.1:0-706 GCF_001515605.1 Sinocyclocheilus anshuiensis | reverse complement strand
TTGCAGGTTATCACATACATGAGAACAGAAAATTAAATGTGTAAATGTCGTATTTATTGTGGGAAGACAGCAGAGGTGATGACACAAATGCAGATATCCTTGGCGGAAAGGTGCTGAGCATGTATTATCCTTGTAGTTTAGTAAATCATAGCATAAGGGTCATTGGTCAGGAAGAGGGAGATATTTTAAATCCATTTGACAGTGATAATGATAAAGGGCCCAGGACAGAGCCATGAGGCACTTCCATCAGAACTAGCTTTGTGTTGTAATACTGGTATTGAACGGTAGCTTAAATAGAGGTTCCCATTGCCTTTCACATGTTTTATGAAGGACAAGGGATGATGGAGAACTTTCTGAGTCATTGATTTCTAGCTGACATATGATTCAGAAGGTTAACTCACGGTCAGGAAATCCAGCTCTTTAAATGTACAAGATGATTATCTTTTTTTCCCATGCATGTAATTCTCATCAGACACATCTATGAATGTGGAGGTTGGTTATGGTTACAGTGAGACAGATTAATCATCACGAGTATATAAACCATTCAAACTGTCATACTGAGAGGCATTGCTTAATCAAAGTGTTCATAAGTAACGATAGCTCTGTGCACAATTCATCTCCATGGTGCCGTTGCAAAAACGCACCCTCCCATTCTCCAGTGCTCCTGACATGATTTGGCCAACTTACACCTCCCTCCTATCCAAAA
>NW_015611185.1:0-683 GCF_001515605.1 Sinocyclocheilus anshuiensis | reverse complement strand
TCTATTCTATTCTATTCTATTCTATTCTATTCTATTCTATTCACATTTGTCAAGCCTTAATCTCAAGTAACTGTCCACATAGTGTGCTAGAAGATGCCTTAGATAAATGTCAGATGACTATATGGACTACATGGGTGTCGTTCAAAACATGCTCAGATTCAATTAGGTTTTCCAAGATTTTGTAAGCAATGAAATTAGTTCTGTTTGCTCAGAAAGTTTTGTTCATATCTTACATACAGTATATCGGTTGCTATAGCAATGATGTCAGACTTTCTCACATGCATGAGAAACATGATCTGTATTCATGTCCATTATGACATCAGCATTTCACATATTCATGCATATCTGCATGAAAACACACTGACTCGCGGAGTCTGCTGTATGAGGAAAAAACAGTGGAAATTGTGTGTTCTGACAATATTGTGCACTTTGCATGATGTGGCCAAATGATGAAAAACTACTTGAAATCGAATTTGAATCTTCAAACTGAGACTTTCATCAGACTTCAGATCAAGTTTTGCATGTTTGCATTTTTTTGGGTGATTTTAACAACTAAATAAAATGAGGTTTTATAGTAAAATTTTGTTTTAGTGCATTTCATAAATGGCCAAATGCTTTTATCCGAAGATATTTACAACACAATGTATGTGTGTGTGTGTGTGTGTGTGTGTGTGTGTGTGTGT
>NW_015611184.1:0-705 GCF_001515605.1 Sinocyclocheilus anshuiensis | reverse complement strand
AATAAATAAATAAATATATATATATATATATATATATTGAATATATGTAGTTTGTAATGCTCTCAGTTGATTGTGTGACAAACCCTCACTTATGTTTTCTGAATCATCATTATCTCAGCTCCTCCAGATGTCCCTTTACTTCAGGTTTTCTGCTCTGCATGATTCATGAGTGTGTTAATGACGGGCATGCTGGGTAACGTCGCCCTCTGTTCTCAGGACAATGAGAGAAATCAAGCGCAGCAACACGAGTCCCACATTAGCATCTTAATACAGGCAGCGGGATTAAAACAGATCCCAGACAAACGGCATATTGACCAGAGCGAGCTTGATGCAGATGATGGTTTGAGGACCGAAGAAGGCAAGAGTCGCGTCTTATTTGTTGTCAGGTCACATCTGGTCATAAGCAGTCAGTTTGAAAGCCATTAGGCTGTTTTCGAACAGGTTTCTGTGTATGTTTAATGCTTTTTTGAGGGTGTTAGCGTGTGTAACATCAGGAGCTCAGTCAAAGTGTTTTCTGTGTCGCTCAGATATTTTCCACTCATCGGCTAAAGCGGTGTAAATCTGGGCAGGACGGCTCTCGCTCTAATAGGGGAAGCATGTGGCCTCTCGTATATTTAACGCTGATGTTTATGGCATTGATTTCATAACCCGAGCGTCAGGTCAGTAATGACAGTGCAGACGTGTGTAAAACATGTTTAAAACAGC
>NW_015611183.1:0-706 GCF_001515605.1 Sinocyclocheilus anshuiensis | reverse complement strand
TGAGTGCTTGTGCGTTTACTTAAAAGGGAAATGGTGCATTTCTCTTCAGGAGAACAGAGAAGACATCCTGCAGCGACACTCACTCCCGCCGGAAAACAGAAGGAAGGGAGGGAGGGATGAAGAAAGAGGGGGTGGGATTTTCTTTTAATGACACTGTGTGTATATATATATATGTGGCAAAAGATAGGACCAGTGTGTCCGAGACATTCTTTATCCAAAGAGTCGGATCTCCAAGTACATTTCAACAGTATAAATACAGTCCCACATAAATACATCCTCCACTTAAGAAATCAAACAAACAATAACATTGACGAAACCAACAACAGTAGGCAGCAACACTGACCCGATCTAAACCAATGGAACCAAAAAACCCAACAGTATGTCAGTGGATTGGTTTGATTGGCTCTGCACTGGGTGAGGTTGATTTGCATGAAATGAAAGTTGCACCATGCAGATACACGTGCTTTTACAATATGAAAGCACTAATGAGACAGAAGGAATGGGGAACCGCAGAGAGACACAAACGAGAGATGACAGAAGCTTGATCAGGACACGGGGTTGTGGAGAACTCTACTGGAGGTCTGAGACTAGACAAGCTCAAGTGGCTTAGATATAGTTCATATAAGATGGTGTGAATAGTGATTTGGCTTGTAGGTTTGCTCTGTTAGATGGGCAGCTGGAACTTGACATCAACCTGGGCCTCTTT
>NW_015611182.1:0-706 GCF_001515605.1 Sinocyclocheilus anshuiensis | reverse complement strand
GTCACTGGCCAAAGGAACGCTCTTCTCCTCTTCGGACGTCTTCACGGCAATGTAGAAGCAGCAGAGACCCACACAGGCCAGATGCTTGGGCTGAATCTGAAAACGAGAGAAACGGCATTCAACAGAAACCTACTCGGAAAACACCCATGATTCATACCGAGAAGGCTGAGGACTGAATACTTAAACTTTGCCAAAAGCACACACACACACACACCTTCATCACAGCCAGGAACCGGTCTAGAAGACTCGCAGCGAGGGAGAACGTCTCCGAACTGAAGCCGAAGAACCGCGTCAAGGAGAGAAGGTCTCGGACTTGAAAGTCTCGCAGCTTGACCGTCATTCTCAGACCGTTCTCCGGAGCGGACTCGATGATTCGGAGTCCACAGAGTTTGGGCTGATATTTGGCTTCTTGGTCCAGAAGAGCTTTGAGCTGGACGGTAAAGGGCAAAGCCCCTGCTCCGGTCACCTGCTCAATCATCTAAAATAACAAAATATTTAACTAAAACACTATTTAAGATATTGTGGATAATTATTTCAGCCATGTGCAAATGTAACATGCCGTTTAAAGCTTCCATTATGCGTTTTGCATATAGGGATGGGCGTATCGAGCCGAAGTATCGATACTGACGCGAGTATCGAAAGTATCGATACTCACAACAAAAAATATCGATACTAAGGTGTGTTTTATTTACCAGTGTTTTTGTTT
>NW_015611181.1:0-705 GCF_001515605.1 Sinocyclocheilus anshuiensis | reverse complement strand
TTTGGATAAAAGCGTCTGCTAAATGACTAAATGTAAATGTAATACCATGGTACTTCTACATACTGTATGAATGATGGCATTTACATGGTACTTTACCTAATACCATAGTATTAGCGTGGTAAATCCTGGAGTACAAACTCTAGAAAACTCTAGAGTATGAATAGAAGTAATAACAATCGTGTGTTATTGCATGTTAGGCTACATATCCAAGGCTGTGCATTGTGGTAATAGTAATGTATCGTGTAAATACTGTGGTAAACATGCACAGTAAAGTTCTTACTTTTTGTAGACCACATTGTATATCATAAAATGCATGACAATAATGGTTAAAAACCAGGTTAAGAGAGTTTTACTGCAGTAACTATGGTAATTTGTGTATGACAAAACTACTGGAAGCAAAACACTGTAGTGTTATTAACATAACAATAACAATATGTGACAAATGTAAGGGCGTTATCATGGTACAGTGGGGTAATACCATACTCTATGAATGATGGCATTTACGAGGTACTTTACCTAGTACCGCAGTTTTACCGTGGTAAACTATCCAAAAACCACCGTACTTTTTGAATACAGAACCCTCACGAGGAGTTCTCTCTTCAGTGAGCCGTTATTCCGCTATCACTGGTTATTAATGAACACAAATCAATAATAATTGAGTCACACCCACCGTCTATGTTCTCTCTGTCGCTGATGTGCTGCAGG
>NW_015611180.1:0-706 GCF_001515605.1 Sinocyclocheilus anshuiensis | reverse complement strand
AAAAAAAAAAAAATCATGAATATACATGAGTTTAAGTTAATTGTGGCATCAGAAATCTTTATGGAACATACTCAAACAACAAATGGCTTTGACAACCCAGGACTACACTTTTGGCGCTACAGACCTCAATGAGGGTAACCACACAAACGAAAGATGCAAAAAATACAGCAATCTTTCATCACTGCTCATACGTATTAACTAATCAAACCAAAAAGTAAATGTTTATTTAACAAAGTTAAAAACACACGTGTACACTTCTTCATCAATCAATGATTTTGCTTTATAACAAACAGTTATAAACCTGCAATAAAAACACGACTAATATAATCACGACTTAATATTAGATTCAAATGATTTTCACAAGGTTGTTTAAAAACAGGCCTAATAATTGCAATTCTGATGTTATTGTGATATCTAGACTCTTTTACCACATAACTTGAATCTTTGGTCCTCGCTGCAGTCAATAAGACAAGTATTTAGTAGTCTTTTCTGATTTTCTGAGTCTTTTCTGAGCCTGCTGCAGGGCATGCTGGGTAACCACTGCACTACAAAGCTTTACTCATCATTACTTCAGGTGTAAAACGTTTTTAAAAGCTCCAAAGTGCTATTCATTCTTTTCTTCCTCTAAAAAAGCAATACTTTTTTTCCATCATTACTCACATATACACTGAAAAAAAAATGATACTAATTTTTTTTTTTTTGGTAA
>NW_015611179.1:0-705 GCF_001515605.1 Sinocyclocheilus anshuiensis | reverse complement strand
CCTGCATGTTCTGTGTGTCTCTGTGTGAATGAATGGCGCAGATGCATGATTTCATTTACTACACACATACTGAAGCGAGCGTGACCCTCGCAGTTTTTTAGCCTCTGCCACCTCAAAATATGAGTACATGAACACAATCTCCAGAGTTGCTCTAAGCGTCACTTCATGAGCATTTTACCATTTCTTTTGAGAAAACTATTGTCATATCATATACAAACAGAAACTTAAAGGTCTTCACAGTAACCCAGTTGCCACAGTTCAGTTTAAATTGAAGAAACTGTGACAGAAACATGCTACTTAATGTAATGATAGTACTTTCTGCTACTACCACTAATAAAATTATTATTAAAACATTATTTCTTAAGGAATATTTAACAGAAAAATTATTTACCAGAATTGATTAACCAGAAAAATGTAAATACACAACACAGTATTACTGAAAAAAATAAAATTATAAAATTATAATAAATTTTTTATTTTTTTTATAAAATCAATTTATTAAAGATGCTTTTGATTATTAAAATTTAATGAAACCCTTAAAATGGAATCTTAAATGAAAATTAATGGAAAACACAAAATTTGAGAAAAAAATTAAACTTATTCCAAAGGGCCTTAAAAATTAAATTTTTTGATAAACTTTTAATACATTTCTGTTAAATTTTGTAAGTTTCATGATTTCAATTAATTAGACATGCTTTTTGATTA
>NW_015611178.1:0-705 GCF_001515605.1 Sinocyclocheilus anshuiensis | reverse complement strand
TGTGGTAATGGATTGTGAAAGGGTGTAAGGGGATAGGTAGAGAGAAATAAAGAGAAAGAGAGAGAGCGTGTGTGCGTGAGAGAGAGAGAAACGGTTGTCTTTTATTTAAGCTAAACAATAGCTTTTGAGTTTAAGACATTTGTAGCACGATATTTGACCTAAAGGACGTTTTACAGATGATACGTGTCTAGGCAAAGGACAGCTGAAGAACAAAAGATTGTTCATTTTTAAAACTTCAAAGTTTCAAATTGTTCTAAAGCTATAGAGATTATACTGAAAATCCAAGAGAAACGTGTGCGCTTTTAAAATAGGAAAAGCGTCACAGGTCTTTTCCTGAAAAACTGAATCTTCTCTTCTGGAATGGTGTTGTGGGGGAGGAAGCACTTTTAATGGACACGGGGCAACAGCAGATGCTTGTAGGTCACCTGGGTCAACACAAACACAGACAAACCCACACACACAAACACTCGCTTCTTTCCTTTATCGCCTGGATTAAGTACAAGACTGCTTGGAAGCCTTCTTTGTGATACTTCTTATTCTGTAGGACATGTAAGTATAAAAATAATCAAATTAAAATGAAAATGTCATATGTTTTCTTTCCCTTAATGCCCAAAATAAACACCACAGATGCAGGTAGTCGGGCTCTCCACTCAGTGGTCGGTCCGGCATTTGGTGTTTACTGTGGATTTTGGCTTCGTGGACTCA
>NW_015611177.1:0-705 GCF_001515605.1 Sinocyclocheilus anshuiensis | reverse complement strand
GAGGAGCTTCACTGAAGGTGTGATTGTTGTGGGAGGAGCTTCACTAAAGGTGATACTGTTGTGGGAGGAGCTTAACTGAAGGTGTGCTTGTTGTGGGAGGAGCTTCACTGACATCATGACTGCAGTAGGAGGAGCTAATCTGTCAAAATCAATAATAAATCAGTTATTTACATTTTAAGCATTTATGTTTACCTATCTATATATCTAGTACTGTTAAGTTCTGTCAATGAATTTTACAGCATTTTATACTAACTCGCAAATTCTACTCAAGTTTCAAATACGTTTTATTTATATAGCACATTTAAGCTAGCAGCACAGCTGACGAAAACTGCTGAACAAAAACATAAAAAGCACAAACCTATTCTTGTTTTTGTCTTTTTATGAGGATTTTATCCAGATATTTAGTTCCTAAATTAATTGATAAGCAAGGAAATATAAAAAAAAATAAGATATAGCCTACAGAAAATGTGATATAGAAGTGAAGAAAAACCACAATTAAAATAAACCAAATATAAACAATGTAAAGTATCAAAACAACGAAAGCTTAAACCTAGAAAAAAACATTTAAAATTAAGAAACAAATAACCCACTAATTTGAGTGTTTTGTGTTTTATATGAAACATGGTCCATCAGATTAATGAATAAAAGCTGTTGTGATAGTTATATCTTGTAATGTCACAATAGCGGATCGTGTTGTTTTCTCAA
>NW_015611176.1:0-705 GCF_001515605.1 Sinocyclocheilus anshuiensis | reverse complement strand
GGCTGCTCAAGCTTCTCTATAGTCAGTTTACTAAACATTGGGTTGCTGGGAGTAGCAGTTTGGAAAAGCGGCACAGTCCTCCGAGCCGTACTGAAGTAAGGCGATTTATAACCATAAAAATCCCGTGAAGTTGCACTTGCCTGAGGACCAAATTAATAGAATTGTTTTTGCAAGAGAAGTCATTTAAAAAAACAAAACAAGGATTTAGTCAAATCATACCAACAGATTCAGATCAGCTTTAGGGAAATCAGCAGTGTTCAGGGAGAAAGCAGCCAGTCCATTCATGTTTGTAGTCAGATTCAGCAGCAGTTTGTTGGCCCATTGGCTACCATCCAGGAGATAGACTGCCTTGCATGCAATTGGAGTCCCATTGAAATAAGATGCAGAGATCTGTTGGGAAAAATAAAGGTTAGGAAAAGAAACCAATGAGAACTGTCTGAGATGAACCTTTACTCACCTTTCCATTCATCATTGATCCATAGTTAAAGAAATCTGGTAGGTCCAAAAACGAGACCATGCCAACTTGAAACGTAATGAACACAGTTGTTGATTTTGACATCATTACATCTGGGAGGAAACAAATGCCACAAATATAAAGGCACCAAATGAAAACAAGCCACTGGTTCCAATCAGCCAGCAGCTCACCTGTTCCCTCCTCAGTGACATTCACATTAACAAGAAATTCATTTTGCAGGTCATCTTCAA
>NW_015611175.1:0-705 GCF_001515605.1 Sinocyclocheilus anshuiensis | reverse complement strand
AGATTTTCACTCCTCTTTCCATACGAAATGTTTATTGGCCACAATAGAGGTCACAGAATGCAAATTGACTGGATTTGATTGCATTTGTTTTTAATATTGCATATGAGGCAGAGAGCAAACTCAAGTCGTCTCTCTGCAAACATCAACAGAGTGAACAAATAAGAGAGGATTTGTATAGCTAAGTATTGAAGAGACAGGTGCAGAAAAGAAAGAGAGACAGAGAAAGAGAGAAACCCGTCAGGTGAAATGGTCTAAACCAGCATTCATTCAGGATTTAATACACTAATAAAATGGCATAGGATTTACTTCAAATTTATTTGTTAGCAAATTTCAAACAATTACAAAGAAACAGCAAGTATAATGTGACATTTTGAAGTAGAGAGACAAACATTTTCAAAATTGTGTTTTTAGATGTAGTTTTAGATGTTATACATTCACCTATATGTAAAATAAAGATTGTTTCTCAACTGACTTCAACATTTACACGATTTTTTGTTTTGTTTTGTGTTGCTTTGTTTGTCTGTGGATGGGAAGCTAAAACTAATAGTAAAGTTAACCTAAAGCTAAAGCTAGCCTAAAGCTAAAACTAACAATAAAGCTAAGGTAAAGCTAAAACTAACACAACAAAGCTAACCTAAAACTAAAGCTAACCTAAAGCTTAAGCTAAAGCTAAGGTAAAGCTACAACTAACAATAAAGCTAAGGT
>NW_015611174.1:0-705 GCF_001515605.1 Sinocyclocheilus anshuiensis | reverse complement strand
ACATTCTGCGGCTTTCCAATTGACAGCATTGAGCGAAAGACAGAGACTGCTGGATGTATTTGCCCCCACACTGAGGTTCATTTTGTACACAATACTAGATAAAGATGTTCTGCGTGCATATTTATAGTCAGTTGTAGCACACTGAATGGTTGTTTCTCCATTAGGCAAAAGTAGTGAACCCTACTACAGGAGAGATCGTGCCTCTGGGTGCTCAGGGAGAGCTGATGATCAGGGGATACTGCGTGATGCTGGAATACTGGAAAGATGATGAAAAGACCCAGGAGTGCATCACAAAAGATTGCTGGTACAAGACTGGGTAAGTGCATTGGAATTTTTTCCTCTCTTACTTGATATAAACATGGTTAATATTCAGGATTCATTGCAAACAGTCCTCAATGACTGTGATCTGATACAGTGACATTGCCAGTTTGGACGGGTACGGATACTGCAAAATAGATGGTCGCATCAAGGACTTGATCATCCGAGGAGGAGAAAACATCTACCCTGCTGAAATCGAACAGTTTCTGCACACACACCCTCAAATTCAAGAAGCACAGGTAAACAATGTTAACCAGAGACATTTGTGTACCTTTAGCACTTGATAATTCTCATCAACTATTTATTTACCTGTAGCTGTTTGATCATTTTCATCAAATATTCCTTTAAATTCCAATTTATGTTAAAGATAGAAATATGGTCTACACT
>NW_015611173.1:0-705 GCF_001515605.1 Sinocyclocheilus anshuiensis | reverse complement strand
AATTTAAAATATTGTATCAATGCATTCTATGGCACCTTTAATTTACTTCAATTGTGGCTCTTGAATTAGTATAAAAGGGAATGAATTACTACAACGTGGCCATTGTTTAACTAAAACAAGAATCCCCTTTGTGATCCCCCATGTTTCCCTGCATGCCATGTACACTCCTAAAGCACAAAACCTTAAAGGTACATTTTAGTTTACCATTAAATGGTACATATTAGTACTTTAAAGGTCCATATTAGTACCTTTTGAAAAGGTACCCTCCCAGAGACAGTTTTGTATCTTATTTTCCTCAAAGTGTGCACGGCTCTGTATTTTGTTACATGTTAAAGTATTAGTTGCCCAAACAATTCTCCCATTTACAAACTGTTGGCGCAATGATAGATATTTTTGGCTGAAATTACTGTAAAATCCCTCCAAGCTAAGTTTATTCTGGAAGGGATCTCAATAACAACTGACCCAAAATAAAATATAAAGATGCATACATGGCAGCGTAAGAGCTGTATTTAAAAACACTCTCTGGGAGTGCTCTGTAGAACAGCAACTGTGATACGTGTCGACACCAACCTTGTCCTTTCACAGAGCAAGCAAAGGGTACCAGAACATTCACATTACAAAGGCTTAGCAGGGCCATGTATGCCCTGTGATCTAATCCAATATGAAACCGGACCCACTTGCCCTAAAAGATTTAAACCCAATTAG
>NW_015611172.1:0-705 GCF_001515605.1 Sinocyclocheilus anshuiensis | reverse complement strand
ATTTAACGTCCCCAGAAATCTCAGCCATTTAGGGAATACAGTGTGTGACGAATCAAAGCTGGATGGAATATAAATCTATCAAAAGCCTTGAGTCAAAAACTGCACAGATGGAAACAAGAGACGAAGCTAGTAAACCTGAAGTTGTTAGATAAGTGGTTGGAGAGATTTACTAGTGCTGTCTCTGACTATTCTCTCTCTCTCACCGAGGATCTTGCTGATGTTTGAGTTATGCATGTCAGGGAAGGCCTGAAGGATCTTCCTCCTCTCGTCTTTAGCCCAGACCATAAATGCGTTCATGGGCCGCTTGATGTGCGGTTCGCTGTTGCCACGCCCTCGAGAGTCTCGGAAGATCCGTGAGTCTGACACACTTGGGCTTCCTGGAGAAGGAAAGGCAGGGAGTCACTGTTATTGTGGGGATAAACACACTCATATGTACAGTACACATAAAATAAGATGGAAATGTAGGGTTGGATGTAATGTTATCCACTGAGAATCCATTGGATAATGAAAAATGGAATGGAGCAAGATTAAAAGCGAGTTGACAGTCGAAATTCATATCCAAAAAAAAAAAAAGGTGGGTGACCATGAAAAGAAGAATACAACGAATATTATAGGGAAGTAAATCGGGTCTATGCCATGGTCATTTCACGTTAACCTTAATGTTTCTTAAAGGGTTAGTTCACCCAAAAATGAAAATTAGCCCAT
>NW_015611171.1:0-703 GCF_001515605.1 Sinocyclocheilus anshuiensis | reverse complement strand
GATGGACCAAAAATTATAATCTCAGTCTTAGAGTCATTTAGAGTTTAAAAAGTTGTTGGATAGGCAAAGTTTGACATTGTCGATTAATCACATTCAAAATAAAAGTTTTTGTTTACATAATATACAGTATGTGTGTGTATTGTGTATATTTTTATGTATGTAAATACACACATACAGTATATATATATATATATATATATATGAAAATATTTACATGTATATATTTATATAATTCATATTATAAATTAATATATTAAATATATAACATATAACATATTTTCCTTAAATATATACATGCATGTGTGTATTTATACAGTGTATACATAATAAACAGTACACACATATATATTATGTAAACAAAAATGTTCTGATTAACCATGATTAATCGTTTGACAGCATTAATTCACTTATTTATTTATTTATGTTGATTAATTTTCATTTCAATTCATTTTACTGTAAGATAGCAAGCCTGTGTCTGGGACGTAAGTAAAATGATAAAAATCTACACATAAAATGAATTCAATAAATGATAAAGGCATGGCAAAAGTTTTCAGAAACACTGTTTCTATAATTGCCTCTCTACAATTTATGTAGTAGTAATTTGTTAGTTTTAATAAAAATCTATTTAATTTACATCTTCAATAGTTAAAGAAACATCTATATGGATGGATGGATGGATGGATGGATGGATGGATGGATGGAT
>NW_015611170.1:0-705 GCF_001515605.1 Sinocyclocheilus anshuiensis | reverse complement strand
CAACATCCTTGTTGATCCTGGAACAACATCCCAATCAACCAATCACAATTGAGGGATACATTTACAGGAAATGTCTGTTTTAGGCTTACAGCAAGGGTTAGGTGCTTCTGCACCCTTGTTATTCAGCTATCATTTCCCTCAGATTTTTGGGATAAATTATGGGTAGGGTTATGTTTAGGGGTAGGGATAAGGTTAGGTCTGTGTTTTTGGACAGTAATGTTGTTCCAGGAACAACAAAAGATACTGATCCAGAAACATGTCTGACTTAGTTAGTTAGACATATCTAACTAATTCAAGTGTGAAAAGCCCTCAAGTGTCGCTAGAATGCTGCTCGACCAATCAGATTTGACGACCGGAACTTGCTGCTTTATGGTAAGGTATGACAACCGCTTGCAGCACTATACAATGAAAACTGCTCAGATCTTGCTTCCCATCTCTCCACACATCAAACATTTATGAAGTATGTCCTACATATTTACATATGTTGGAGGTGTTCATGGTTTCAACGTCGCATCCGTCCGCTCCCTGAGGGCCAGTATGAGGAGATATGATTGCAGCAGGGGGAATATTGATTAGGATAGGCTTCACTATACTGTATCTACCTTTTCCTCTCAAGTCCTGCCAAGATCAATAATTCCTCTCGTTGATGGAACCATGACATAACGTTAACACGGCCTGACAAAGCACTGCATACAGCACAACCGG
>NW_015611169.1:0-705 GCF_001515605.1 Sinocyclocheilus anshuiensis | reverse complement strand
GCTCGAAAATCCATTTCCTTTCCTTTAATTACATTTCAGCACTGTTTCCGCTCCTAACTTTGAGCTATTCATCGTATTTTGGTCAGTTCAATTAAAAAAAAAAATTAAAAATCTAGCAAATCACAGTAACGTTGGCCCCTGTGAATGTAATCTTCCCTCCAGAGTAAACAATTACAAATTGAATCAGATGAAGCCTTGCGACTGAACGCAATGACTTGTGGGTATATTTGAGCCTGACCTACGCTAATAATCTTCATCCTTTCCAGCAAGCATGTTATTACATAGATACCATTATTGATCTGCAGGAATAGCAGGTTTTTCTCCCATGCTCTTGCTGCTTCCTTCTACATGTGCTTGGCTCCTCGGGATAATAGCTTTGGAAGGATTGCTGAGGCGTGCGCAAACATAATTCCCAGTTGTGCAACCAACACTCAAGCAACAGGTGTTGAATTGCGACCTCTGAATAGAGGCGTGCATGAAGGTAATGTAACAGCATTCCTCATAAGAGCTACACAGCTTTTCATCTGAAAATGAAGATTCAAGTTACTAAATTGCAAACAGTGTCATGTTCAATGAAAAACAAAAGAACATATTACAGAACATGGAATAAATGATTGTAATTAGGTCGAATATAACAATAATCACCCTTGTGAAAAAGAAGTGTACTTTAAAGGGGTCATATGATGCTTTTTTAAAGATCATTAT
>NW_015611168.1:0-705 GCF_001515605.1 Sinocyclocheilus anshuiensis | reverse complement strand
ATCAAATAAATGCAGCTTTGGTGAGCATAAGAGACTTCTTTCAAATACAATTAAAAACCTTAAAGACTCCAAACTTTTGAATGGTAGAGTACACTTGCTAGAGCTGAATATATATATGATGCACCTGCAAGTCCCAATACTCAACGGAAGGAACCTACAGTGTGCAAATAGCTGCTTACTTCACGTTTACAGTGAGATTCACTGACACCAAGTGCAAATATTGACACTAAATGTTCATATGACTGGTCGTTTACCTTTCTTTTGTTGATCGTGATGGTTCCACATACACTGCTTGCTTCGCCATACACCTTATAACCTTTACTGTTCACCTGGTTATGATGGAAGAGCACAATATCTATCAGTTCTGCCACATTGTAAAACAAGAAAAATATTATATCTTGGTTTTACTATTACAAATGTCTATCAGAGACAACATAAAACAGAATGCAAGTTCACCCTCAAGAGAACTTTGAAATATCCCAGTGTTTTTTGTTTTTAAACCACTGTCATTTGCTATTATTGCAGTAACATTCACTACATTACTGGTCACTGACATCAATGTAGGTAATTAATAAAAGCCTGTATTATCCATAACAAGTAGCCTAAATCAAAGACTAAATACCCACGACTGAGGTCCCTTGAGCAAAGCACCGAACCCCTAAATGGCTGGCTGCCCACTGCTCCGGGTGTGTGTGTGTGTGTGTG
>NW_015611167.1:0-705 GCF_001515605.1 Sinocyclocheilus anshuiensis | reverse complement strand
TCTCCAGATGTTGTAGCATACAGGTTAAGTTGGTCGTAGAGACAGATTACATCTCAGCCGCCGTACATGAGCCTCAGAAAACACGGTTGAAAACACACAGACCGACAGGTGCTCGGAAAATCAAACAGGGCCGGTGGTGATGATGATGATGTGTGATGGAACAGTAGCAGCTGGCCAGCAGAGCTCCGGCTTCAGCTCCTCTTACAGGTTCCGCTCCGCCGTATCAAAACAAGAGATTACATTCACCTGCCCATGAATACAGAGCACAATAGGTGAGGACGAGAGAAACACTTCTGATGTGTGACGCTTTTTGAGAGGCGGACATGTTATTATTTATTGTTTAATCTCTCATCGCACAGTTGTATACGCTAATTGCAGACATGGAACAGTTACAGTATTTGTTTTACCAGAGTCGTTGCTTTGGAATTCACTAGGAAATACTGCCACCTCCTGGCATATATTCGGAGTTGCAGCTGACGTGATTTCTGTGAACTACAATTTCCTACCTTCACCATTAGAGATCTATACTGACTGTTGTACAGTAGCTTCTCGTAAACGGAGAAGTTAATAGATTTTACTGTCATGTTTTCATGCTACAAATAATATAGCCCTTATATAATGCACGGAAGACTAGGCTAGTTGTCACATTCTGTATAACAACAAATGTGAAAGTCTTGACTACAAAAAAAAAAAAGGTGGAGCTGG
>NW_015611166.1:0-705 GCF_001515605.1 Sinocyclocheilus anshuiensis | reverse complement strand
TACATTACAGTTTAACAGATATTCACATAGAAAGCAGCTGTTTTAATAGTAAAAATATTTTACAATATTACTGCTTTTGAAGTATTTTGAAGCAAGTAAATGCATTGGCTTGGTGAGCAGAAGAGACTTCTTTAAAAAGCTTTTGACTGGTCGTGTACATCATCGAGCACACGGAGCCGTCCGCATTAACCAGATTAAATATGAAGTAATTTATGAACGCAATAAACCCTGCTCTTTTATAGTGATGTGCTGCTTTTTAAACATGATTTCATCAATATGATACCTGCTATTGTATATGTGCGTGTGCCAGATTTATACTGTTCAGTATCTATTTATGATCGCGCCGAATCGCTCAGAAAGTATTATTTTCCTTCTTGCTGTTTATGATATAAGCTATGAAATTGTGATTTAGTATTTTTGTATTACTTTAAAGCAAAGATTATAAACGGTAGATCGGTCACGTCTTTTCTACATCTGTGTCTAAAATGCGTTTCTAGTGGGAAAGTCCGATTGGGAGGTACGGATGTGAATCAGATCAGTGTTTTCTGCCACTAAACTCCTGTTGATTTCTGCTCCATTCCTGCGCTGGAGCCTCGGCCTCCGGCTCCTGTTTTTATAACATGTTCATATTCTGTCTAACACAAACATCCCATCTGACTCTCACCGAAGAGACTGAACGCTCGTGTGTGTGTGTGTGTGTGTGTG
>NW_015611165.1:0-705 GCF_001515605.1 Sinocyclocheilus anshuiensis | reverse complement strand
AGAAAAAAAAAAAAAAAAAAAAAGAACAAGAGATTTCCTTTTGTTATCGTCGATACCATAAAACAAGCTGTGTTAAAACTTAACACTAAGGATGTTTTCTAGGCATAGATGTTTTATAAAAACGTGGTTCTTGATTATTATTACATTTCTAAAGGAACCAAAGTGTTTTAACATCCTCATGACAACTTTTAAATTAGGCTATATAGGCCTAAAGTAAATTCTTACAGATAGGCTACAGTCCCTCTGCAACATCTTTGCCTTTCTGATGCACTGTAACAAAACTTTTCCATCATTTATCATTTGATTAACTCTTCCTTTAGCCTATAACTTTGATTTAACGTAAAATGTTAATGAAACAAACTTAGTTCTTAAAAAATGGGTTATATCCTTTATTTTATTTAGCTATTATTATTGGGCTATTATTATCCAGTGATGACAAGCAGAATAATCCATTCCTGGGTTTTAAACCAGTCTTTACATAGCATATCCACCAGGGTACCCCATATCCCACCTAATTTCCTCCGAAAGAAAAGCTTTTGACACAGGGCCTCTAAAAAACAAAAAATCTGAAACTAGAGATTTTTAGATTTTGGATTTTAGATATTTTCACTTGTCTTCATCTTAATGTGGTACTGTAAGAAAAATGACATTCCTCATTTTCCTCGCAGTCATACTCAGCTTTTAATAGGGCTGTCACACTCTCCA
>NW_015611164.1:0-705 GCF_001515605.1 Sinocyclocheilus anshuiensis | reverse complement strand
TAACGTTAGTGAAAGTTATGGGAACGTTCCCTGTTAGCTGGGAAGGCGCCAAACGCCACTGGTTCTCGCGCGAGTGCGTCTAATGGCGCCGCCAAATTTGATTTGAGAGCACCGCAGGAGCAGTGGAGCACACTTGACTATGAATATAGTGCATGAGTCGTACAATGACTTTTATGCCGCCTCATTTTTACATTTGGCTAGTGTATTCTATTAAAATCAATTTTCCATGGAAGAAAGGAAGTCATACGTTTTGGAACGACATGAGGGTAAGTAGACTAAATGAGTCAGTGACAGTAAATTACAATTTTGGAACCATTTGTGTACCACTGTCCTTTGTCATGTGGTGCCCTCTGGTTTTAGAAATGCAAATAAATGCAGATGGATGGAAGTCATGATCCATGGACCAGAGTAAATGCATTTATAATCACGAAGCATTAACATCAAATTGACCACAGTAAGTAATTAAAAAAAGTGGAAATGATTCAGACAGAAACTAATTTCCATTTCAAATAAAGTTTCTACAGTATTTTGTGCATTGAAATGTACAGAAGAGCTGAACTTAATACGTTTTTATGTTCCCCCCCCCTGTATAGCTTAATCCAAATGTCATGTTTCATTACTCAGATTTTACATAGGTTTACATAGGTTTTTGCAGATGTCATGAGAGGGTGCTCGCTGCAGAGCCAAATGGGAGGAGCTGGAGCT
>NW_015611163.1:0-705 GCF_001515605.1 Sinocyclocheilus anshuiensis | reverse complement strand
TTTTAAATTGTAATAATATTTCACAATATTGCTGTTTTACTGTTTTTGATTAAATCAAATTTTGACCGGTAGTGTACATTTTAATGTGCTATGTGCTACTCACTAATTACTAGTGAGCAACTTTTGTATTGTTCTTATGTTTATACCATCTTTAAGTACATGAAGTTGTCAGTCGATTTCCTGAAGTATTCTGACAATTCTGACTAATAATTTTCACAGTCACCCATCAGCACAGTCTTTGAGAAAGTATTTTGTTTTTAAGCATTTTTAGGATGAAACCAATGTAACAGTACTATAACAGCAATTTGTTTAACTTTGTTAAAACTTGCGTTTTATTTGGACTAAAGAGTCATTATCATTGTTTTAGGCAATTACGTTGCTATGGCAGCAAAGTTGTAACACTGTATATAACTTTACACAGAAAAGGCCATTTTTTTCACACTAAAATCATGTTAATGTCACGGGGCTATACTTTTGAAACTCTGCTTATTTTAAGGCTTACGGATCAGTCCCATTTACCTCTGTCTCACCGGAGAGCCTCACCGTTACGCAGCAAATGCCCCGTCATCTAAAGTTTGTTACTCACCATGCACTCTTTTATTCGCTCTGCAATCCATACATAACAACAGTTCATTCATAAATTAGTTCAGTGCAAGGTGCAGATTCCATTGTGCCTGCTATTCAGTTCAGGGTTTTTTTATATAT
>NW_015611162.1:0-705 GCF_001515605.1 Sinocyclocheilus anshuiensis | reverse complement strand
TTTTTTTTTGTCATTAGGGATCGTGACATAACCAGTCCCTGTTCACTTTCACTGAATGCAAAAAGGTGGCCAGGATTCTTCAAAACATCACCTTTTCTATTCCACAAAAACTAAAAAGCAAAACCAGAGCATTCTTCTGATTAAGACTTTGCCCTGTTTTGTTTGAGGTCAAGTAACAGTTTGGTTCTCTACATTAGCTTCCTGAACACGGATCAGCACCAAGAAGAGAGGTCAATTGTGTTCATATTTTAGCCTCTTATGATAATATGGTTGTACAATAGCATCACTGTTTAGGATCTGTGAATGAGTACAAGACTTCCTAATCAAATTCATTCAAAGTCCAGGAAATATTTAGCATGATGATAAGAGCTCAGAAAATGTTTTCTACTCATTGCACATATAAATTCTCAACTAATTATAAATTGAAGAAAGCACACAAACAAAATCACACCATTCGATTATCTAGACCCTCCATGCCAGAGGAAAAACACTCCTGTAAATATCAATACACCATTTTTACTTTGTCTTCAAGCCAGGACACTGAGACTGAAAAGGGCTTAGCTCAGCAAATTCATTCAGAGGCTTGTTTCCCCCTCTTCCTTCGAGTTTTTAAGGTTCAGATATCTCTTAACTTACAGTAAACTTAACTCTTCAGACTATGATATCTGCTCAGCAAAAAAAAAAAAAAAAAAACTGAAAGTTTTC
>NW_015611161.1:0-705 GCF_001515605.1 Sinocyclocheilus anshuiensis | reverse complement strand
CACACACACACGCTTGTGAGCTTCTGAATCTCTCTCTCTCGCGCTCTCTCGGTCGGTCTGTCTTCTCCAGTTTCTCTGCAGATTCATCATGAAATGCTTTCAGAGTCTGTAACTCCTCCGTCTGCCAGAGGAGCGTTCCCAGAGTTCGGCCTCCTGCTCCGGACGCGCTGGAGCCAGAGAGGCACATCTGTCTGAAACACAACCACCAACGCCACCCACACGCTGGGAGACCGGCGGAGAGACAGCTGCCCATCTGCTGCAGATCAGCCTCTACACTCACAGAAACAACTACCACTAAACCACAGACAGAGGATAAAAGATACTGTGTGCTGTTCCTCGTCATCAACAGTCTGTTAAACATCATCACCGCATGACTGCACATTTACTCTCAAACCCTCATTAATGCAATGTGAAAAAAATGAGCATTTTAACTGCATTTTATTTATGCTGATTGTAATAATAAACAATAGCATTTTTTTTAAGTATTACAGTAATGAGAATTACATTAAAGAGCAAAAACAAATAAATAAAACACAAAAATTTCTAGAACGTGTTGAATTTTCATTAATGAAATAATGTCACAATGCGAAAGATACTGGTTCAGAATATAGGCTTAATTGTTAATGCAATATATTATTATTTGATATTATTATTATTATACATTATTTTGATGATAAATATTACAGGGATAGTTCACCCCAAAAT
>NW_015611160.1:0-704 GCF_001515605.1 Sinocyclocheilus anshuiensis | reverse complement strand
ATTTTAATGTATTTAAATAAATGCAATATTCAAATTACAAAACTGTTTGGGAGTGTTTGTATCAGCAGCGCACTCTAGAAACGGTGTGAAATTGTCTGCGATGCTCTTGTTTCTGCTTTATGCACCATGATAATTATTTTCGCACTTGAAGGCTCACATGATTTCACCGTAGGCAGTGACTTCCCCACACTGAGAGGAAACAGGACGGATCTAGCTTGATGTGTGGGCTACTGACACATACTGTTATATGTTGTAACGTGTACAATTCCAGGCACAAAAAAAGAAGAAAAAAAAAAGGAAAAATAAATGCAGATTTTTAGCCATCATACCAGATTTATGTGGTTGCTAAAAAAGACAGTCATAAAACTGGATACAAACATACCTTACGCTGTTACATGGTACAAACATGCTCCTTTTTCTTTTTAAAGAATTTTATATATTTTTGTACACTTTTCCTCCACCCCAAATTTATTTCGAGGTGAAATACAGCCTAAACACCAGCTGTTTTCATATGATCCAGCTACATAGTCAAAAGCTAAATGTAGATATAAATGAGTAAGATTTAATCTGTATTACACCATTTAATTGTAGTGGTATTTTTCCCCATAAAGTACTTTTGAACTAAATAGAGATGAACCACTATTAAAATAAAACTTATAACAACATTTAAAGGGGTCATATGATGCGATTTCAAGTTTTCCTTT
>NW_015611159.1:0-699 GCF_001515605.1 Sinocyclocheilus anshuiensis | reverse complement strand
AACTGTGATACATTTTATTTTTCAGGATTCACAGATGAACAGAAAAAAATCTTTTGAAACATTATAAATGCATTTACTGTCACTTTTGATCGATTGAATGCGTCCTTGATGAATAAAAATCATTTCTTTAAAAAAAAAAAACTTTTGAAAAGTATTGTAAATATAAAGCTTTTGAAGTAATACAAATCATACATTAATTTATATTTATGAAAGCATATACATTTTAATCTACATAAATTATAAATCACAAAATACATGCAAATGCCTAATAATGAATCCTAATGTGATTTAAGATGAACTTACATTATAAAATATAAAATGCTTTTACATTATAATATAATACAATATAATATACAAAGTCCACACCTTCACTAATATGTATGATTCTAATAAGATACAGACAAAATGACAGGGAAAAAGCAGCTAATATACGAACACTAAAATCAACACAGTTTATAAACAATGCCTATTTAAAAAAGGCACATTAAGTAAAACAGGAAGTCATGATAACATCACTTCCTCCCTGATGGGCAGCAGTGGAGCGAGACTGTTGGAAATCAGTCCAGAGAGATGATCAGAGAGAGACTGGCGTGTGCGCGTGTGTGTGCGTGTGTGTGTGCGCGTGTGTGTGAGTGAGTGTGTGTGTGAGTGTAAGTGTGTGTGTGTGTGTGTGTGTGTGTGAGTGTAAGTGTGTGTGTG
>NW_015611158.1:0-704 GCF_001515605.1 Sinocyclocheilus anshuiensis | reverse complement strand
AAGCTGAATTTTCAGCATCATTACTCCAGTCTTCAATGTCACATGGTCCTTCAGAAATCATTTTAATATGTTGATTTGTTGCTCAGAAAACACTTCTTTTTTTAATCAAAGTTGTGCTGCTTAATATATCTGTGAAAACAATTTTTTTTTCAGGAATTTTTTGATGTATAGAAATTTTTAAATAACAGAATTATTTTAATTTATAATAAAGACATCTATATTGTAGCAAAAGACATCTGTCACTTTTGATGAATTTAATCATTAAAAATAACCCTGCTGACTCTAATTCAATCAAAATTAAAAAAAAAGAACATTTGAAATTAAAAGTGACCACAGCTATTAATGCAAGGTTGTTCTGTGAATAATGAGTTTATTTACAAAGTGTTTCTTTTACAAAGGAACAATTTTTAATATAGCACATATGGACCATGATGCTTTATGTTTTTCTGCTTTTGAAGCTTATGAGACTCTGGTCACCATCTACTTTTACTGAAAAGAAGAGAGCAGCTCAAACATTCTGTGAAACATCTCTTTTTGTGTCCCACAGAAGAAAGAAAGTCATAAATGTTTATAATGACAAGGCTAGTATATAGATACATTTAGACTTGAGCCAGTATGATCAGACTGAAGAGGAGGATCGCTCTCTCTCATACACACAGTGTTCAGAGACAGACAGAGAGGTGTGGAGGTGATACAGAGGAAGC
>NW_015611157.1:0-705 GCF_001515605.1 Sinocyclocheilus anshuiensis | reverse complement strand
TCAAATGAAAAATTGTGTTTTTGATTGGTCCAGACGCTACACTTTCAAGGGGAATTCGACTTCTTTAAAGCTGTTCTCATTTCATTACAGTAGTTTTTAATATAGTTCACTCTAGTCGAGATCCAAAGACTTAACATATACTCGGACGGTGCTTGCATATTATTATGAATGGGATAAAGCAAGATGCATAATTTGGTAGAATAAGGACCGTCTTCTAAATAAAAGAGTCAATAGGCAATTGGTAAAGTTGTCACGTCACTGCAGCTGCCATTAGAGGCTCTGGTTGGCATATAAAGAGTTTGTTCTGATAAAGGATGGCACATGCGCGTTGGCTGGACCAGCTTGGAATATACGTTTTTATAAGACATTTAGGGGGCAGCTTATGTCAGATTTCATTGCTTTAGGTCACATGATACGTTGTCATGTTTTCCTGTTTCTCTAGCATGTTATGTAGCTCTTTGTGCATGTGTAAGATCTGCAAAGTTACAAACCTCAGTCTCCCACAAAAGGATTTTTTTTTCTATCTAAAAGCAAAGGCTGACCGAAACTTGCCGAAAACGCCCCGATTGAATTCTCCCTGACATCTCTATGTCACTATGTAGCAATATTTGCATAATGCCACCCAAATGTATAAACAAAGAAGGAAGGAGTGGTTTCAGATATCGCTGTAGTGTTGTTGCAACCATGTTGTGGAGATGATGTTAT
>NW_015611156.1:0-705 GCF_001515605.1 Sinocyclocheilus anshuiensis | reverse complement strand
CCTAGATACTAGATCGCTACATTATATTCCTCAGCAACGAGGTGTGAAATCGCTGTTTTTGAAGTAATTGTGTGTAGTAAAAGTAAAAGTGATTGATCTTATCTTATCGTATCGTATCGTATTGTAAAACCATAATAACTACCAAGATTTCTTTCTTTACAATTACATGAAAATTTAATTTAATACAAATTAAAAAATTAAATTACAATGAATTATATTATATTATACTATATTATATTATATTATATTATTTTTTATTTAATGAAATTATGCAGTAAAAAGATTGCATTGTGCTAAAAAACATACTGTAACTCCAGAATGGAATCTCGTGTCCCCTGTGTATTAATGCACAACAGATTATTTGGTTATATACACTCGAATGGCCCATGAATTGTACACAAAAATGACAAGCGCTTTGTCTGAATTTGGATTCTAGGGAGAGAATCTGGACCTGGCCATGTCTAAGGACGAGGTGGTTGCTCTGATTGGTGATGGAGAGTGTGCTGTGAAGACTCTAACCAGAAACCACCTGTACTGTGAGCCTCCGACACAGCAGCCGTCAGTGGCAGCGACCAAGAAACGAGAGGCCGCCGACACGCTCCCAGAGTTCACTGTACGCCAACCTATATCTGTCCTCTTTTGTGTATGTGGTGTTTCCCAATGATACGATATGGAAATCAGTTTTTTGTGTATGTTTGTGTAGGT
>NW_015611155.1:0-705 GCF_001515605.1 Sinocyclocheilus anshuiensis | reverse complement strand
AACAAGACTATTTCTGCCATACATGAAACAAGTTACTTGGGTCACACTTTAGTTTACAGACCATTTCTCACTATTAATTAAAATAAACTCCCAATTCGCTGCTTATTACTAGCTAGCAAGGTAGTTGTTAAGTTTAGGTCGGATTAAGGGATCTAAAATATGCTCATACAGAATAAGCCATTAATATGTGCTTTATAAATACTAACAAACAGTCAATATGCCACTAATATGCATGCTAGTTAATAGTGAGAATTGGTCCATAAACTAAAGTGTTACCTTTACTTGCATACAGCACATCCTGCTTCCACACTGGAATTACAGGAACTAGTTTGACTGTTACATTGACAGTATCTTCTGTTAGGGCACAAGAAATGCTCTCCTACACATCCATTCATCAGCCTTTTTGACTTGAAGACAACAGTCTCCACCCACTCAAACTAAACTTCTCAGTAAGGGGTTGTTCACATTCTGTGTGTGGTTCTACCATGCATACTCCATTCATTGTTGGACGCATAATGCACACCAGGACGTCTGTCGCAGAACCTCCAGAAGTACACAATGTTAAATCTGCAATTTTTGCCCATAGACATCTAGTCTGGACACAATTGTTTTTGTGATTGGCTGATGCTGCCACAAGAATGGGCCTAACCCTAGCAACTTTCCAGACCTATGATATTAAACACAGAGAAATACCGTACAAATCTA
>NW_015611154.1:0-705 GCF_001515605.1 Sinocyclocheilus anshuiensis | reverse complement strand
TCTGCTGCGGGAGCTTTCGGGAATCCTGGGCTTCCGTTACGAGATCCGGTTAGTGGAGGACGGTAAATACGGAGTGTTTGAGGAGAGTACGGGCCAGTGGAACGGCATGGTGCGCGAGCTCATAGACCACGTGAGTGCTTTATATGCCATTACTGCGTTTATTCATGTTTTAAATTAGCTTTTATTTTTATATTTTCAGTTTTCATTTAGTTAAATTTTTAGCAATTTTGCTATGTGTGTTTTTAATATTATTTTATAATATAGGTTTCATTTATTTTTGTTTTAGTTTGTTATAAATTTATTTTAGCAACATTTCTAATTTTCATTTAGCTTTAATTCTAGTTTAATTATTAGTAATTTTGTTATGTGTTTTTGTTATTTTTATTGGTTTTATTGGTAGATTTATTTAAAGGATTTTAGTTTTAGTTTTTATTTATTTCAATTTGTTTGCTTCAATTTATTTCAGTTACTTGCCAAGGCAACATTTCTAAGTTTAATTTGGTTTAAGTGTTTCATCCAATATTTATTTTTTATTTTATTTCAGCTTTCTTTCAACTAACAAAAATGATGTGTTTAAAATGGTTAACGCATGAATGAATAAAGAAAAGTCGCTTGCCTCATTTCCTAAATGAATCAGCCGTTTGAACGAATCGAGTCAGTCAATGATTCAGTGACTCATTCATAAAGACAGTCACTTGCCTCGTT
>NW_015611153.1:0-705 GCF_001515605.1 Sinocyclocheilus anshuiensis | reverse complement strand
GAATATCAATTGGAAATTGATTTGGACTTATAATAACAAATACTGTGTCACTAATAAAGTTAGTGAAATTTACTTTAAAATTCTACGCATAATTTATCCAACTAACCAGTTCCTCAAGAGATACAAAGCTGATCTCTCTGAATATTGTGTTTTTTTGTGGAATGGATGTTACGACTATTTTGCATCTTTTTTTTCGAAGTATGTTAATGTTTGTTTTTTTTGGATAGAGGCTGAATGTTTGTTTACTATGTTGAGTGGATCTAAAATTGATATAAGGAAAAGAGATTATATGTTATTAGTATGATACAGAAATGAATAAGAGTCACATCTTTATGCTAAATATTCTAATATTATTAGGTAAGTTTTATATACACAAATGTAAATGGTCAGAAAGGATGCCTAATATTTGCCACTTCAAAGTTGACTTGGGGATTTATTTTGAAACTCTTCAAGGACTTACAAATCGGAAAGCAACCAGAACTACGTTCAAAGAACTAAACTCCTCCTTTTTATTGTGATTATCAATGTATACTCTTCTTGTTATTTTCTTTTTCTTTATTTTTTATTTCATAAAATGTGAATGTCCTGTTTGTAATATCTTGTTATGAGATGAATGTTAAATGTTCAGCATATTCAATAAAAAAATAAAAGAATAATAATAATAATAATAAATAAATAAATAAAATCAAAAAAACTTTTTAGGCT
>NW_015611152.1:0-704 GCF_001515605.1 Sinocyclocheilus anshuiensis | reverse complement strand
GTAGATTAACGTCAGTAGAGTTGAACTTGAAAATGGTGTATTGACATCTTTCCGCAGTTGAGACAACATACTTTCTGATATTCATCCATGTTTATTTCGTGCTGTAACTATTAGGAAGAGATCGGTTCACATGCTGCTTGAATCTGCACGACGCATTAAAGAGGCACAAAACAGTATTTATTGTTTGAATTTCTTACAAATGACAAAATTTGAAAGCTGATACTTTGTTTCATACCAAAAGTAACCTGCTCTGTCTTGTCTATCGGCACATTGTTAGTGTCCTCTTTGCTCCATGATGTATTTTTCACTGCGTGATGATATATGGCTTGTCGGACATAGCAACAGTAAATAACGGGGGTAGGTCTTTGCGAAGGTTCAATTGGATTTGAAAAATAAACTTGTATTCAAGATCTATTCTCTGAATACATGTCTTAATATCTAACACAGTTTTGTTTCGAAAGTAAATTCTTTTAACTCAAAGATAGATATTTTACAAAATTCACAAATGTACACATTAAATGTACACATCCTGTTTTTTTGCTGTTTGTGTGTTTTGTATGATATGTTTAAAAATTTTATGCACCAATAATCACCCTTTGGGCTTATAATAAACTTTGAACCTCGAACCTTAAAGGGGACATCGGATGCCCATTTTCCAAAAGTTGGTATGATTCTTTAGGGTCTTCATGAACTGTCTGCAACAT
>NW_015611151.1:0-705 GCF_001515605.1 Sinocyclocheilus anshuiensis | reverse complement strand
AATTTAGGTTAGCAGTGTTGCTACATTTAGTCAATGTAACACTTCAATGTAATAATGTGTCCAGTGTCGTGGATAGACCCCCGTCTGATGTGAGATGAAAAGCAAACAGCAGCAAATAGAAAATGAATGTGTTAAGAGATTGAGAAGACTTCATGGACTGGTGTGTTGGAGGGCTTTGTGATGCCTGACAGAGCCAGTCAGGGAGGTCTTGACAGAAAAGAAATTAATTAATTTTAAAGGAGCGTCGGGGTGAAAGTGTAATAGAAAAGTACTATAAATACCCACCGGCATCTGGCCACTGTAAGATGACCCGCGTCCCAAAGGCCCAGACCAGCCGAGGTGTCCATTATGCAATTTATCAGTGAGAGACCCGCCACGCCGCTCGTCCTTCACTGATGCTTCCGACTCTTATGAGCTCTGACATCAGCTCTGATCTCTTATGCACGGGATTCAGCAAGGTTGCCTTGAATGGGATTTTCTTGTAAAACACCTGTTGTGAAGCAGAAGCATGTAAGAATAGATGTGGACATCTCTTTAGGTTTGATAGTTAAGTCCAATATTTCAAGGTACACTTGAAGTGGAAGTAATATTTTCAATTGCAAAAGGTGAATATGTTAAAAATGTTGGTAACACTTTAGATGGACACTATTCAGTATTAACTGGTTGCTTATTATGCCTATAGCATATTGGCTATTTTTTTTTTTT
>NW_015611150.1:0-705 GCF_001515605.1 Sinocyclocheilus anshuiensis | reverse complement strand
GTACACGGGTCATCAGCAGGGTGTGGTTGTGCAGCAGGGAGGCACAGTCACCACCATTGTCACATCTCAGACAGTTCAACAGGTATGTAACTCAGGCCTTTCACCAGATGAGGGTGCTGTTACTCTGTCTCTCTCACCATCTTTTTTTTTTTTTTGAGCATTCCTTCTGCTTAGTAATTGTTCATGAAGAAATGCTGGGACTATGAATATGCACATAATCGATTAGTCATATTTATTTATTTTAATTTTATTTTTTTAAAGGGTGTACAAAATGTTTTCCCCCACGTTTTATTACCAAAAACAAAATAAGCTAATTTTAACAAGCTGTGCATTTCTATTGAAGAATGACTCAATCAATCAATCAATAAAAAAGATTAAAAATTGATTAAGGGCTGTTTGCACCAACACACGATAACTATAACGATAAAGATATAGTTTTAAAAATCATTCTAAATGTAAAAGAATCGCAGAGTCCACACCACATCTATAATGATAACGACACTATAGCTTTGGAATCACTTTCAGATGATTTATTTATTTTTTTCATCTTATGAATGATAAAAACATTGACAGCCAATCAGAAGAAAGATTGTAGGCATTTAAAGTGGCAGATGACATAACTGTACACACAACCGCACTTATCATGCGTTGGTGTCAGGGGCGCCGTTACGGGGGGTGCAGAATATGCCAGGCATATGGGCCCAG
>NW_015611149.1:0-704 GCF_001515605.1 Sinocyclocheilus anshuiensis | reverse complement strand
GGCTTCAGCGACGTTGTGGTTGGCGCTCCGCTGGAAGGCAATGGCCAAGGTGCCATTTACATCTACTATGGAGACAGAAAAACCATCAGAAAGCAGAGCTCACAGGTAGAACCGAACTTCACCGAGTCCTAAACACACATTAAATATATCAGCAAATGTCCAAATTCAGAATATTCTTATGCATTCAGAAAATTGTCGGAACGAAACTAGACCCAGCGTTGAAGTTCTTCGGCCGCTCTCTAGACGGCAGAGGAGATATGAACGGAGACTCCATCCCAGATGTGGCGGTGGGGGCTTTTGGGAAAGTGGTCCAACTCTGGTGAGAATTTAAACACATCAGCCTTCATTTCACCAATTGATTTTCATACTTTGTGGGGGTGTAAAACAGCTCGATTAGACCGTCCCATGTAACATAACTTCATTAACGGCCCACCTTCAACAATTGAGTTAAGTGCAGAACAGCTGCAGGGACGGCCTCAGTCATGGTGGGATATGTAGATGTGTTTGTGGCCAGGGAAATGATCGCTCCAGCTGTCCTCTGGAATCCCATTTTTCACCTCAGCAATCCTCTAAGCATCAGCTTTCTGTGGGACTCTTCTGTTTGTTCCAAAAGCCATAAATCACTTGAAGGGTTGCATTTTAATTGATGTATTCTTGACCTCTCTCATCATATGGTTTTAGGAGTAGAGGAGTTGCAGTGGTCA
>NW_015611148.1:0-704 GCF_001515605.1 Sinocyclocheilus anshuiensis | reverse complement strand
GCGATAGGGAGACAAACACAGAGAGTGTTGTGATTTACTGCCTGGCTAAACCGGTGACTTTTCATGTTCCGCGCTCTTTGATAAGGGTGGCGACACCGCCGAAGCTCGGGCTGCTGTTTCATATGCATTAGCCACTGACGCTCTTCCGCACAGATAGACATGCGGGTCACTTTGGACTCTGCTCGCTGCCTCATTTGTTGCTGCCCCCGCTCAAAAGAACAGATGTTATTTTTGGCGAGTGACACACACCCGTTTAATGGGGGCTTGAATGCATCTCTATGATGGGATGCCCCAGGTTCGTCTCTATTTAGATAGCTGACAAGAGGTATTTATGTTGTTTGGAAGATTAGCCATGGCCCTATTTCATCAGTATGAGAACTGTTGGCCATGCTAAATGCCTCCCAAGGGCTTTGTTTGGTATAGATCAACATTAACCTTTTAGAACACTGTTGACCGCAAGAAGGCTGCTCTCAGCTTCCAGTGAGATACGGTATGGCCTAAGTGCCTTCCATAGACGCACACACAAACACACACACACTAAAGCCTGATCTCCTTTTACACTCGCGCTCGCTGCATCGTGACCAGAAATGAGTAACCAAACCGGCTAAATTGCCACGTTGTCATGCAGCCTCCCCCCTTTAAGCATGCCTTTTAGCCTCCTAAAGGACAAATAAAGTCCATTTAATAACTGCACTAAACACTAA
>NW_015611147.1:0-704 GCF_001515605.1 Sinocyclocheilus anshuiensis | reverse complement strand
AAAGGAAAACTTGAAATCGCATCATATGACCCCTTTAACTTATCTGCCTAACTAATTTAGTGCATTCAAATTATGCACGTAAATTGTATGACCCGAGGATGGAAGAAGATATTATGCATCTGGTAAGGAATAGATGGCCAGATGCTATTACTGCAAGGTAAAGACCCTGTTACCTCCCTTTTTAAGGTTGTCTCTTTTCCAGCTCTCAGTGCCTCCATGAAAGGGGCTTACCAACTACTAAGAAATTCTGAAATTAATGTTACATTTTTAATTCAGCTCTTTGCTCTAATTGTTTTATTCATAATTGTATAAGAGCGTTATTAAACTTTTATACAGTGTTCATCTCTTCAGCTCTGAGTAATACTGCGGAGATGCTTACAGGATGCTGTGGCTATTTCAGCGCTACCCAAACAATATGAGAGGGCAGAAAACATCAGCGCAGGGCACAGCCTTCCTCAGAGATTAAGGGAAAAGGGATTACTGACTGCCTACTTAGCCTTTAGTGTACACAGATATCAATACTGAATATTATTTGTTGGGTTCAGGCAACAGATTTTTATATGGCATGTTTCACAGAGCTCAGATTGGGTATTACGGCCATTTGTAAAAGTTAGCCTTGTATTAACAGGGTATAAGCACGGCTATACTAATGTAGATGGTGTCTCCCCCTTGTGGTGGGAGGTGATATTGAGGTGAGTGTGTAG
>NW_015611146.1:0-704 GCF_001515605.1 Sinocyclocheilus anshuiensis | reverse complement strand
GAGGGTTAAGTTGAGCTGGTTTCCACCTCCTTCTTCCCGTATCTACAGACCATGTTACAGGAGGCCTTCCAGGAGCATGATCTGGCACCTCTGCCACAGAGTGTCCATCCAGCTTTTCAAAGATTTTGAATATGAATTTGAATAGGGACCAAGTTTTGTTTGAAAGCATCAGTTAGCACAGAGCCATGGCCTTGCAGTTACTGCTAATGCTGAGTCGAGATGTTCACAACAGATTTGAATCCAAGCAGACCCTATCCCATCCCTGTCTCAATCCCCAATAATTTCCTTTCTCTTCTTCACTGTCTCCATCCAATAAAAGTGGCAAGCCATGTTATGGCTACAGGAACCTCCTGATCAATTTCTCTGCTGCTTTAATATACTCTGTAACAGCGGTCACTCCCCAATGACAACAAGTATTACAAGCAGATGGACAGTTTAACTGAGAGAGCAATAGAGCTCGGGATCTTGCTGCCCTCCAGCAAGGAGAAACAAATGCCCCTGTCTGCGAAAAATGCTGCATTTACAATACCCACATGCCAGAGTAGAACTAACAGCAAACCAACAATCAATACCCTCAAACGGTCCCCATTCATGCCACAGGCTACTGCAACTCTTGGAAATAAGAAGAGTGAAATAAAATATGGTGTGCTATTGTTTTGAGTTTGTTTCCCCCATCCATGGTGTTGTGCGTTGGCGGGTGACGT
>NW_015611145.1:0-704 GCF_001515605.1 Sinocyclocheilus anshuiensis | reverse complement strand
TTTACAGTGAATTTATAACAGCTAAGGGGCGTTGTTAGGCATGACTTGGAGAAGAGTAAACCACGGCTTCTTGAGGATCATTGCTTTATTATGAAAGTGACTAAACTAAATATAACAAATACAAATGTGTAGTTGGCATGTTAAGCATTGTCCTATTGTTTAAAATGCTAACTGAACCTCTTAATGAAACTGTTTTTTAATTCAAGTCTAATGAGCTCATATTAATTGAGAAGTGATAGAAAAGGTGAGGAAAAATGGTGAAAAACTTAAAAGCAATGGTGACCAGTCATGAGATCTAAGAAATGCACCGTCCCTTGCCAAGTCAAGTCACCTTTATTTAAATAAGACTATAATCAGTCGGTTCCCAGAATGAAAATAGAGAGATGCGTACCTGTTTGCGTGTGATAGCAGCTCGATACAGTATGGCTGATGGAGTCAGATGACTGCCGCTGGATCCTCTGGGTAATCGCACCGCTCCGCTTCCCTCTTCTCTCTCCTCTCCTACATGAGTTCTGCCCACCGCTCCACTTCTGCCACAGCAGGGTGAATCAGGGCTGCTGGAGAACGGCAGTGAAGCTGCGTCCTCACTCGCCGTGTCGCTTCTGGGTGGAGTCTCGTCCAGACCGGCCCCCGCTTCAGCTCCACCGCCGGGCTCTCTGCCCAGGGCTTCGGTCGTGGCAGCTCCACTGACTCCGTCTTCAGCG
>NW_015611144.1:0-704 GCF_001515605.1 Sinocyclocheilus anshuiensis | reverse complement strand
GGATTCTTAACAATTATACCCTGCTAGGGCATGAAACATCCATGCATTGTGTTTTCTTTTATACAGCAAGTAAAATTTCTAAACAAATAAACAGTTTACATAATTTTTTTCCAGAGCAAATGTATAAATAAGAAGATTGAAGGTCAATACACTATAATTTCTTACACTATAAATATATCAATAAATTGATCTAGTTAGTCTGTAAAACTATGTTTCATTCAAAGACTGTGTACGTCATTTGCAGTGTAAGACCATCATTTTATTGAATATAAGACATTGCTTAACTACTTAACACTAAAACAACATTGCACTAAAAAGCTATATATTGCATCAGGAGTAGGAAGGTTGACATAAGAAATTTAAACCTTTTGGAAAAGCTGACCAGCTGTCAGATGGAAATAGTTTATGTTGTCAGGGCTCTGTGGAGGAATGCATGCTGGTTAAAGAAATGTCAACCCCCTGACGGGGCATCTGTGCTCATCTCTGTCACAGCCTCTCAGAATCAATGGGGTCAAAGTTTACTCTGAGAACGTGGACAAACGGCAGATCATCATGGACCTTCAGATCAGGTGACATCACATAATATATGCTATGCTGACATCTTTTGATCTTTTATTTAACTTTTCTGGTTTTAATATTTCTCTTTTCTTTTATAGCTATGTTGGAAATACTGAAATCGATGTGGATGTCAAAAGGTACTACTG
>NW_015611143.1:0-704 GCF_001515605.1 Sinocyclocheilus anshuiensis | reverse complement strand
GAGATGTATTTGATAACCAGACAGGCTTGTTTCTGTAGCATTTCTTTCAGTATGCAATTCACTGATGGTTTACATGAAATTCAACTACAGTGTTTTTAACAGAACTTACAACATTAAATTTTTTAAATCCATGAATCAAGACTGAATTCAGTGTTAATCTTGGCTACGAAAATGAACCTTGATGAGACAAAAATGTGCATTATTAAACTTAATTTGACAACATAATATACGTATATAAAATATATAAATTTTCTCACCTTTTTTGTCAACTAAACCATCAACTAAAATTAGAAACCATTTTAGTTAATTACAACTAACTAAAATTAATGAATATGACATGACAAAAAATGTATTAAATTGAAATGATATTTCTGTCAAAAAAACGATAATTAAGACAAACACTGGTTTAAGTTCACCTTTTTTGTCAACTAAATCTTGTTTTCATCCACAAAAATTACTTACTATTTAAGTCAGATTACAACTAACTAAAATGAATAAATATGAAGTTACAAAATATTGACTACATTTAAAGTATATTTTAAAAGGCAAAAACTATGACTAAAACAAAATGTGTAAAAATTTACACTGGTTTAATTTTAATGGTGAGTTGTGCAAGATGCTATAGTAAAAATAAAGTAAATGAGAAATACAAGCACAAGCTATAAATACACAGGACAAAATGTCTCCTGATAATCCTCCATGAA
>NW_015611142.1:0-704 GCF_001515605.1 Sinocyclocheilus anshuiensis | reverse complement strand
TATATATATTGATTTATTTATTTATAAAGAACAAAAGCATTCAAGTTCAAGCAGAGCAAACGGAAAAAATAAAGCAGACCGTGCCATTTATAGTACAGAACATACATACACTCGAGTCAGCCTATGTTTATTGTGTTTATATTCCCTGCATTCGTTCACTACTTTTTACCCATAATCCTCTCTGATTTTGAGTGTACAGCTGATATACACTCGCTGAAGCACTACTTCCCATAATCCAATGCGGAGAGGTCTGACGGGCTGAAAGAGATACCGGGAGCAAATGAGTTTGGATGCCGTTGATGGCGTTTACATCTTTCTTATTTCTACTTTAATGTTTATTTCATGCATTATTAATATTCAAATATGTTATTTAGGCATTAACTGAGTTGAATGTTTTACTAATTTACTGAGGTGGCATTGTTGTTAACTTACAAGATATGTTAGTGATGTGATCAGAAAAAAATTAATTAATCACCTGTAGGTACCCTGATAGCACACGTACATCACGGAGATGTCTATTTGACGTTTGCAAGACACATTTTTTAGACTGTTTGCTCATCTGCAATACGTCTATAGGACGTTCCCTTTCAGTCGAACTGGGATCTTGCTTCAAGAGAGCAATCTACTTTGAGTGTAAATAAACGAGCCAATGCACATTCGCATGCAATTATTGCATCCAGCTGCCGCTGATCACAGCGTGAGCA
>NW_015611141.1:0-704 GCF_001515605.1 Sinocyclocheilus anshuiensis | reverse complement strand
ATGCTGAAGTTTATGACTGTGGGTGTTTTGGATTTATAGCCTAAATGTTGCATGAATGTGTTACTGCAGAAAGAAAAATACTTCAGGGGTTCAAAATTTAGAGAATAACCAGAACAATATGTGAAAATTCAAGGGAGTGAAGTGAATACTTCCTGAAGGCACAATACATTTCAGACTGGAACTGTTAAACTTCAGCTCACAGACAGGCAATTTGCTATTCTGGAGTAAAATTTGCCAATGCAATATTGATATGTCTGCAAAACCTTACAGCTGCTTTACTGGAGTTTTCATAACCTCCTGAAGAGTTTTGTGACCTCATGTGACCTCCTGTTGACCTATAGACCTATATATTTTTCTTGCTTTATTTTTAGTTGGACAAGCATACCTATGAATAGTAATAGTAGTGTTGAATCTCCTTCATTTGTAAACTACACTGAGCCTAACTACAAATTTTAAAACTCAAAAATTATTTTCATTGACTAAGACATTCAACTCCAAGGATACTTTAACAGTGATGATTAAATTATGTCAGAGAAAAGTACCTTTAGGGGTACAACAGCATCCTCAAAAGTGTACATGAGTAGCCTTGCAGGGTACTGCCCCGGTGACAAGCTGTTGTACTCCTAAAGATATTATTTTTTACGGCGCAGTTATGCTTGGATCAGAGGTGTAAAGTATTTGAGTAAATGTAATTAATTACTGTA
>NW_015611140.1:0-681 GCF_001515605.1 Sinocyclocheilus anshuiensis | reverse complement strand
TGTGTGTGTGTGTGTGTGTGTGTGTGTGTGTGTGTGATTTATTCATGCTGCATTTATGTTTGTTTAAACAAGCAAGCGGTTTTGTTCATGCATGCATTTGTTACACAAACTGATTGTCATTATTTTTGTTGAATGTTTTAATGGTTTCTGATTGTAGAGAGCAACAGTCGGGTTGTGGAAGTAAAAATCCCATTCATTTTCTACATGGCAAAATATATATTTTTTTCTAACTCGATTGACAAATGAATAAAAAAAGCACATTTTTAAATGCATTTTAAAATGTGCTCATAAAAATGATTTATTCATTTACTTCATGGTTTTATTAATTACGTTTTAAAACACATTGAGTAAAGTGTTTTATGCAGTATTTATGTGTACACGTCTTTTTAAAATGTCAATTATTTCTTTAATGTATAGTTTCATTATTTTATTTAACTACATTTAAAAAAATGAATTAAGTAAAAGTCTATTTGTCCATGCAATCATTTTATTTATCTTTTTTAATTGTAATGTTTGAATTGTTAAATTGATTACTCATAATTGATAATTGATAACTAAATTACATTATTATAAAATATGTAAAATAAATTATTTAATTTTTAAGTGTCACTCCTAGTCCTCCATAACCATTAGCTCTATTATATTATATTATATTATATTATATTATATTGTATTATATTA
>NW_015611139.1:0-704 GCF_001515605.1 Sinocyclocheilus anshuiensis | reverse complement strand
GAGGCTGAGAGGATACTGGAGGTGCGGGACTGTTAATATGAAGAGCATTGTTCTCCTGGGCACCAATGTGCCTGTCAGAACATGCCTGATGCCTTCCAGGCTGACAGCCTTTGGCATTGCAAACAAGAGCTGTAGCATCTTTGCTGGGTGAGACCTTTTGTTTAAAAGGCTCAGGGTTGCTTAAATAGGGTGCTGGGTTACAAAATGGGCAGGGGCAGGGTGAGCATCCTCCCCGACCACCTGCTTAACCCATTTCCAGTACCGCATTTTGGTTTGTTTAAGCATAAATTGTAGAAAAGGGGTTGTTTTGTGATGCTAATGGCTGTCATAGGGTTGTAGACTAGGCTGGCGCAGTCCCAAAGGTTTAGGAAGGTAGGGTGTATATGTTTTTGGTGGCTATAAGCGCACAAGTATATAGATTATACAATTGCCAGAAGCGAATGTACTATGAAACTTTTCAGAGCTTACTTCAGATTATATTGAGTTACTGTTAAAGGTACTGTATAGTTTACCCAAAAATGAAAATGTAGGCCCTACTCAAAAATTCTTGGAAACTAATTTAATAATTTAAAGTATTGTACAATTATTTTATTAAAATATTACTGTATAACTCTGTAGACACAAAAACAACGAATTTTGGGTAATATAAACACATTTTGATTAGTGTTGTCAAATGATTAATCGTGATTAATCACATCCAAAAT
>NW_015611138.1:0-704 GCF_001515605.1 Sinocyclocheilus anshuiensis | reverse complement strand
TTCAACATTACAGTATAATTGAAAGCCATTATTTTTTAACATTTATTAGGCTCTGAAATATAACAACTTTTAATTTAAGTGACTTAAAAAAATCTTCACAAATTATAAATTGTATATGCATAAACTACATAGATTAATCTCTATTCAAGCTACAAAAGTTAATCAGAGACTACAGCATTCCAGTGATTTCTCTTTTTCTTTTGTTCTATAATTACGACGATAACAAGGATAACGATGAAACATCCCACCACAGTGTGCTAACAATGCTTTCGGAAAATGCACCCCAGGTTTATATCTCAAAAAGCCTGATTTACCTCAAGAGTGGACCACAACACTCCCCATTCCCTTTCTTTGTTTTTAAAAATCACACACAGATATTTTACATAATTAAAACTTATATTTCTGAAAATATTATGAACTTGGTGACATTTGTTGAATACTTAGTTAAAATGACATCAACTTTGAACAAGACGATCACATGCAGAATTTATTTCCAATTCCTAAAATAAATTATTAGGGTATTCCCTGCAATACTGGAGGCTGCCATTTTATTTATTTTTAATGTATTAGCAGTTTATACTATTTTATAACACTTAGGCTTATCATTCAATTTTGTATTTATTTTCTTATTTTTCAGGAACAATTTAATTTATTGATGTATTGTCCTTACCTAACACTAGGGGTGCACGATATATATCGGCCGA
>NW_015611137.1:0-704 GCF_001515605.1 Sinocyclocheilus anshuiensis | reverse complement strand
TGACGATACATCGTCGTATCGATGTATCGAACACAGCACTAATAATTTCCATTTTAATTTCGTTCAAACCAATGCTTCCCAGAAGCACATCTATGGAATAGGCTATGGGCCTGTTTCCATGGAAACACACTTGCCAGTCTACCATGGCAAATCGATTTGAACATACATGTGGTGTGTTCGTAGACCTGTAAGAATGGCTCTGTGGAGTCTTTAAAAATGGTTTGAAAGGATTGTAACTGATCTGATTTTGTAATGATACATTTGCAGATATGTGAGCTTAATGGTGTCCTTATTGGTACATCGTGTTCTTGAGGATGATTGTGGGGTCATGAACCTTCACTATGGGGTCTTTTGAAAAGATTATCCAACTGAAGGTGTCGATAGAAGGAAATATGAACTGGATGTTGATTTTACTCTGAGTAACTGTACTGTTGAGTGCTTCACATATATTGTTGCTGGCTTAGGCTAATTGAATTTTGATGGTTTCATTCTTTTAGCAGCCTTGGTGACACCGTATTTGGCAGTAACCATGTTTATCCACATTGCAAGTGAACCTGTATTAAATGTAGGCTTGAGTCTGAGAGTTTTTATTTTATTCTTTGTAGTTTTGAGAATGAAGATATGTTATGCAACCTGCCCATTTCGCCATTAGAAATGTATTTTCTTTTCTCTTCTTTTCTTTTCTTTTCTTTTCTTTTCTTTTC
>NW_015611136.1:0-704 GCF_001515605.1 Sinocyclocheilus anshuiensis | reverse complement strand
GCTCACTACCAGAACTTCCCTCCGGCCGTGGCCGACTTCATCAAGAGAGAGTGTCTCAACAACATCGGAGACCCGTCCCCGCTCATCCGCGCCACCATCGGTCAGTCTGAACCCGGGTTTGAGTGGGTTAGATCGTAATAGATGTGGAGTAAACGTCTACAAAACTCTGATTTAGACGCTTTGAGCTGATTTCATTTAATTTGATTTGATTAGATGATTACAGAAGTATTGATTGTCTTTAAGTGACACAAACAGCTTATTCAGCTTTGTTATAGTTGAGTTTGTGTCCGTGTGTGTGCAGGTATTCTCATCACTACTATCGCGTCTAATGGGGAGCTGCAGACATGGCCTGAGCTGCTGCCTCAACTCTGCAACCTCCTCAACTCGGAGGATTACAACACCTGCGAGGTAAAACACACGCACATCTCTGAGTATGTATTAACCAAACTCCCATTGTTGACCAAACACCCAATTTTAAAATACTATTTAATCATTTCTTTTATATGCACCAATATAACAATTTAGAGTAATAAAATACAGTGTTTATCTCCATATTCTGTGGAATAACATCATAATACTTTAACTTGGAATGCAGTATGCTTTCTGATTTTTGCGTGCTTGTTAGGGTTGTGACGGTGAGGAAATTTTCCCACCGGTCAATCAACGTGTGACAACACCGGTAATACCGGTATCACCGTTTGGGT
>NW_015611135.1:0-704 GCF_001515605.1 Sinocyclocheilus anshuiensis | reverse complement strand
GTGTTTAATTAGGGTTGGAGCTAAACTCTGCAGGACCGAGTTTGGTGACCCCTGTTTTAGATGGTTTGTTCAATGAACAAATTAAAAAAAATAAAAACTAGTCCATTTAGCTCGTCTTCCAAGTCTTCTGAAGCCATACAATAGCTTGTGTGACAAGGTTTGTTGATATACTGTGCTATGAAAGTTCCCTATCTCATTTGGTATGAACATTTAGCATCCTCTTGTTTCTGGATTGCTTTCCAACCTAAAATTGTTAGACAGATTTCAAGTGTACTCTTGCAAAAGCCAGATCTGATACTTTATTTTATTCTTTGAGGAACCCCAGATAAAATGTGGTTTGCTGTTTAATGAGAACCAGTGAGAATATAGTAGGCTGATGAACTGATTCAAAGTGCTAATTTTAAAGAGGATGCGTTGGATTAGACTGCTGTGTTTTTTATGAATCAGCACTGGTGAGGAATCCTCACAGAAATCTTCTGGGCAGCAAGAGTTCAGTCAAGTGTCAAATTAGACAAATAAACAATAATATCAGCAGTGGATTTTAATAAGGTCCCATTTTGCTGTAATAATTGTCATCTCTAATGACTGATGCCATTACTTATGAATCTGGAGAAATGAACATGTGCAAATTCTGCCATACAATAACCTCTCTATAACCCCGATTGATGGAGAAAGATGGAAATTTTACAGCATTAATATCAACA
>NW_015611134.1:0-704 GCF_001515605.1 Sinocyclocheilus anshuiensis | reverse complement strand
CTATATATTTGTTGATATTTGCTAAAGAAAAGCAAACAATTTTAGAATTTACATAGGGCTATTAAATAATTACATTTAACTGTTGCTCTGTAAAAGTGAATGCTATAATATTTGTTGTTACATTCATCAGTGGTTTTGTGTGATTGTGTGTTTTTTAGTGTCCAGTGATGACAGTGAGGGTTTGGAGTCCACTAAGAATCCTCTAGAGGAGATGAACGCAGGTTTGCTGGACAGCAGTGGTCAGAAACTTCCTCTGCAGGCTGTCAATGTGAAGTGCAAGCTGATGGACCTGCTGTGTCAGGTATGATACTACAGCGGTGGACTGCAGTGTGGAATTTAAAAGAAGTGCTGAGAAATGAGCAAGATGAAGGATTCCTTTTACAAATAGAAGAACAAAATGGATAATCAAACCTAATAAACTAAAACTAGAACTAGGCAGCGATGAACTCAATCAAGACTACTGGAAAAAAGACATGACAAGAAATAAAAAGCAACAGAATTGGCAAAATAAAAGACAGATAAGAGCCAAACTAAAAGACCTTGAAATCCCACTTCCAAACATGTAGACCAGAACACTGAATTATAATTTCAAACCTCAACCCTAACTTTCTCTCCACTTTTACCAGGTCATCATTTTTCAGACCTACACAAACCAGAGCGCTGTTCCCATTGAAGCAAAGTATGTCTTTCCACTGGAGGAGACG
>NW_015611133.1:0-702 GCF_001515605.1 Sinocyclocheilus anshuiensis | reverse complement strand
TGGGTTACGAGTCCGACTATCTAACCATTAGGCCACGACTTCCCCCTAATCTTTAATCTTTTGTAACATTATAAATGTCTTTAGTCTGGTTTTTGATTAATTTAATGTACCCTTGCAGAATAGAAGTATTAATTTTTAGTAACATAGTTGACATAATATTTGTAGACATTAATATTTCTTAGTTAAATGAAAATTGCATTTTAATTATTATTATTATTATTATTTAGGTTTTAAAAATAAGTTTAATATAAATAGACATTCAAAAGAACATGATTTATTTGAAATAGAAAACTTTTGCAACATTGTAAATGTCCTTTTTATGCATCCGTGCAGATTTCAAAAATATTAATTTCTTTAGTATAACATAGTTGACAGAACTTTTGTGGAAATTCATATGTTCTTAATTTAAAGAAAATTGCCTTTAAATACCCTAAATTTCAGAAATGTTTAAATAAATTTAATATGAACAGAAGATCAAAAGAACAGCATTTATTTGTAATATAAATTGTTTGTAAAATTATAGATGTATTTAGTGTCACTTTGATAAATTTAAGGCATCCTTGCAGAATAAAAGTATCGATTACATAGTCGACATACATTTTGTGGACATTAATATTTTCTTAATTTAAAGAAAATATAATAATTTTCGTTACTACTATTACTACTACTACTATTATTATTATTATTATTATTATTATTATT
>NW_015611132.1:0-704 GCF_001515605.1 Sinocyclocheilus anshuiensis | reverse complement strand
CAAGGGCAGCCCTGCCCACACTCCCACTGCTGAGGGTGAGCTGCTGCTGGCCTATGCAGCATTAACTAATATTTTGGAAGAGTTTGATCCCTTGTTTCTCCCTTCTCCACTGACTCCACCCAGCATTGTGTCTCCCGAATCTCCTGCATCTCCTGAGTTCCTACGCAGCCTCCCTCTCTCACCTCCTCTTCCAGAATCTGCCTGTTCGTCTGTCTCGCCTCTTCTGGCTCTTCCCTCTGGCTCAACCTTGGTAAGTCGTTGAGCTGCCTCCACAATGGGATTCCACTCCTCTGACTTCATCTCGTCCCTCCATCCCTCTGGCTCCATCAGACTCCTCTTTCCTTCTTCAACTCTTCCTCGGCCCTCTGGACATCCAGTGTCACCCTGGCTCTCCATCTGCTCCGCTCCACCTGGTCAACTGGTTGTCTCCCAGGTTCCTTCTCCCAGACCTCCACCATGGCTCCTCCCTCCTGTGACCCCGCCATGGGCCTTCATCCTGGCTGGTCTCTGGACCACCATCTTCCCCTTGGCTCCTCCCACCCTCCCCTCCCCTCCCCCATGGACTGTATTATTTATTCTGGACTATTTTAGTTTTTCTTTTGATTGCTCGTCCCCCTGCAGAACCCTTACCCTCAGGGGCGACGCCAGAGAATTTTGAATGCAAGAGCTGGGGGGGTGTTAGATCATTGACGGGGGAGCTGGGC
>NW_015611131.1:0-703 GCF_001515605.1 Sinocyclocheilus anshuiensis | reverse complement strand
GAGTAAAGCTTGCCCACATGAAAGATGTTTCTAACATATTAAATGAAATGTTATTTGCATTGCAGAAAGACGAATTTTAAGGTGTTAGGAGTTTTATACTCATGAAGTTATGTTACAGCTTCTAAGCAGAAGACGCTTATTTTAGTGCTTCTGTGAACAGTAGCACTATGTTATTGCAAATAAGCAAATGAAGAGAATGCAAGCCCATATATGCGCTGAAAACCTTCTTTCTCTGTAAGAGAACGTTGGTTTTATGCATTGTGAGGACTAAAGCTTGCCCATATGAAAGATGTTTCTTGCATATGAAATGTTATTTTCATTGCAGAAAGACAGATTTTAATGTGTTAGTTTTGTGCTCAAAAAGTTATGTAACAGCTTCTAAGCATAAGAAGCTTAGTTTAGCATTTCTGTGAATAGTAGCTCTACGTTATTGCAACAAAGCAAATGAAGACAATGCAAGCCCACATATGCTGAAAAGGTTAGTTTTGTGCGTCTGTGTACAGTAAACACTATGTTTGTGCAACTAAGCAAACGAAGAGAATGCAAGCCCACATATAATTAAATCTTTATTTCCCTGTAAGAGAAAGTTGATTCATGAAATTTTAAGACTAAAGATTGCCCACATGAAAGATGTTTCTACCATATGAAATGTTATTTGCAATGCCGAAAGACAGATTTGAATGTGTTAGGAGTTTTATGCTCA
>NW_015611130.1:0-704 GCF_001515605.1 Sinocyclocheilus anshuiensis | reverse complement strand
TACTTGCTGCCTGCGGTTGCTAGGCAACAGGAAATATTAATAGGGGCTTTTATTAGGCAGTCTTTCACAGTGCAGCACTAAAAAGAAGAAGTGGAAAACATGAATGTGTTACATAAATCTTTAGCGCTCTTGCAGCTTTTGCGCAAGTCTATGTTTCCCTCTTGATTTATCACGCCTTCCCCTCATTTATGGGAAATAGCGGTGTGAAATAAGAAAATGGTACATTACCCTGAAGGACTATCTGAAAATAAATAATCGCAAAGGTGAAAAGAAAGCTGTTTAAAAACCAGGGGGGTTTTGTTCTCCTTCTCTCTCTCTCTCTCTTTCTCTCTCTCTCAGATTTCACAGGGCCTATTGAACAGCCCAATGTTTTCCCCGTTTTCTCCGGATCCATCAATCATCGGTGTAATATTCCTTGCAGGAAATGCATTCTATTACGCTCTTTGAACTGCGATGCAGGGAAAGAAAATAAAAGATATTAATAGTTCCATAAAGCATTTCCGCTACAAATGTAATCCCCGAGTTGTGCCGTGATGCAAATATCTTTTGCTTTATATTGATTAATCGCACATCGTTCCGTCTGCTTTTTTGGGAGGAAAAATTCATTCCTCCGTCTCTGTCTCAAAGCCGACAGATGCCATTTCGGTGGGCATTTTATTTTCAAATCTTGGGTGGAATTCAACAAAAATACATTTGATTAAAGC
>NW_015611129.1:0-704 GCF_001515605.1 Sinocyclocheilus anshuiensis | reverse complement strand
AATCAAATCATGATATGGACTAGAGTCTGTGAAAATTAAATCACAAAAAGATTGCAATTAAATAGGAAGTCCACGTTCTGTGTGCATGGGACTGAACTTCATCTCCACAGCTGCTCGGAGCGTCACTTCACCAGCATTTCACCATTTCATTTGAGAAAACTCATATAAACACAGAAACTAAATTCAACCCATCAAAATAAAAGTTTGGTGTAACCTTAAAGTATAATAGAAATATATTATTATTGCACAGAAGAATGTACTTCTCAAAGCAATGAGAATAATAATGTTACAGTTTATTAAAATATTTTAAGGCATATCGCACAATTTTTCATCTATTTTTTAACACTAAGCCTCTATTGTGCAGCACTTTGTTTGCCAAAAAAAAAAAAATCACAATTGCATTTAAAAAGATTAACTGTTTAGATATTTAATACGTTTTATGCATTCATTAGATTACATCATTGATTAAATCATAAAAAAAAAGAATCTGGAAAACTTAAAACATAAAACAGAATTTCTGGAAAAAATAAAACATTTCATAGGGAAATATTATTGCAATTTTAATAAAAAAAAATTAATTATTAAAGTTGTATTAGTTCAATTGAATATAGACATACTTTTTGGTTATTAAAATTGAATCAAGCCATTAAAAAAACTTCTTAACTTGGAAGTTTTTAGAATTGCGTGGAAAAACAGTATGTCCA
>NW_015611128.1:0-703 GCF_001515605.1 Sinocyclocheilus anshuiensis | reverse complement strand
TGTGCATTATCGCTGTACTGTGTTACTGTAGGCTGCAGGTGAGCTGTTGGGTTTCTGTGTGCTTTTATCTGTCTGTCGTATTTGTCTTACAAGTATAATGCTGTGTTTTAGTACCTCCTCTTCTCTTAGGAAGCAGTGACATCCTCTTCTATTTCTGTAGTTGCTGTTAGATCTCGTGTTTTCTGTACAGGAATTGACTGCTTGTCACAAACACTAACACGTCGCGTCAGAATTGAAAAGTCAGGGCGCATCATGTTTTTCCGATGGTTTGTTAGATTTTACATGCTTGATTTGACACTGAAACAGCTGGTTGGCACTAAAATTGACAGCCATGTCGGATGACCAATTTGCATATTCAAACATAATCTCATAGTGGAAAATAATGACCAAATTTATGTGTAAATGAAATTCAAATGCAAGCATTTTCACTCTTTGTAGTGTAATTCAAGTACGAAACTCACTATTGGAAAAAGTATGATTTAAAAAATAATTAATTAATACTTTTATTCAGCAAGGACACATATTAAATGACAGTAAAGTTTAAAAGGTCAATTTCTAATAAATGCTGTTCTTTCGATCTTTGTTTTCTATTCATCAAAAAATTAATACACAACTGTTTTCAGCAATGATAATAATAATAAATGCTTTTTTTGAGCAGGAAATCAGCATATTAGATTGATTTCTGAAGGATCATGTGACACTG
>NW_015611127.1:0-703 GCF_001515605.1 Sinocyclocheilus anshuiensis | reverse complement strand
AATGCTAAATTTCTCCAAATCTGTTCTGATGAAGAAAAAAACTCATTTACATCTTGTATGGCCTGAGGGTGTGTAAACCTCTAGCAAAATTTAATTTTTGGGTGAACTAGAAAACTTAAACTTAACCAAGAAGATAAGCAGGGACTCAATTTCTTCAAACATATACAGTAAGTTCTGGGAACATTTCAAATTAGCTACAAAGTACAGGCCTATAAAGATCCTAATGGGACACGATAGTCCTCTTGCAGGTCCTCGTAATTAATTTATAGTATTATTAAATTGAAATCCTTGACTTGACATTAAATAAACATCAGGGCCACTGGAAGCTTTTTAATCATTTAGTGAAAAAACAGTATTTATTTGAGTGCAAATTTCCTTTGTATTTAGCCACAGAAAGATAACATATCTTATGGGTAAGGGTGTGAATAGATGTATTGCACCACTCTACAAAAATTTGCATTGTTATAAAATGCAAAGATGTTGTGAACTTATTGGTCAGCTGTGCACAAGAATCCTTGCACAGGCTTTACAAAGCCAACAGAGTTTCTTCATGAGGTTGTTTTAGTTCCTTTGTCATGCCTAAAAATAAGCTAGAAGTATTTTTTTAAACAAATTCTGATTCAGATCTGTTATGAGATCTGTCATTGCCATGACAACCGTCTGCAGAGGAATGGCCCTGCACTGGTGTTATGAAAACTGTGAA
>NW_015611126.1:0-704 GCF_001515605.1 Sinocyclocheilus anshuiensis | reverse complement strand
CCAGATCTGTGTTTATTGTCACATTCACGCTGCTGTTAGTCTTACAGATGAAATATGATTAAATATTTATGAGACGCAGATCACAGCTTGGAAATGCCTGTGAGGTTCAGTCAATAGGAGAAATCTGCCACCTGTTGGCGAGACAAATAAGTGGACAAGCCATATGAAGTCCACATGTGTCCTGTCTTGAGCCGTCAGACTTGATATTCTTGAAGAGTGAAGGATCATCATTTTTGTTTTTTTATATTGTGTTTTATGTTGTTTTGTGTTGTTTTCTGCTTTATTTTGTTGTTTTCTGTTGTTTGAATTTCGTTTGCAAATGAAAGTTTTTTTTTATGCACTTGACATTTTAATGGTTGTTGGTTTTATATAGTGTAGTCTAAGGCATTCTGACATTTTAGTTTATACTATATTTAGTTTATATTATCTCTCTCTCTAAAATATACTATATTGTTTATGCATAGTATGTTTACATTATTTTGACATTAGTGTTTATTTGTGTGTGTGTGTTGTTTTGTTTTTACTTTTTTTTTTTGTAATTGTAAAGCCAAAAAAACATATTTATGTTAAAGGTATTTTTTTTTTTTTAATACCAATTGGCACTTTTAATGGCATTATGTGTGTATTATAATGTTCATGGTTAGTATAAATATGTACATATTGGAACGTCACCTAAAAAAACAAACAAAAAAAAACATTTCAGT
>NW_015611125.1:0-703 GCF_001515605.1 Sinocyclocheilus anshuiensis | reverse complement strand
GGAGCACGCCACGGAGGCAGCCATCACCGTCGGCGCCATCTTATCCTGTGTGTGATAACTGTGTGTGTTACTGAGCAAAAATTACTTCAGCAACAAAATTAGCCCCACAATTATGCTAAACCTCCTTTTTGGGGATGATCTGAAGTTAAAAACAACTGATAAAAAAGTAAATAATGTTCTGTTTGTGTTGGTCTGTGATTATCATATTTCATACATTAACAATAGTGTTTAGTACGTCCTCATTTAGATTTGTTTTTTTAACATGTGTTTGTGTCTCACTTTTGGAAATTGAGGGTGAAGTTCCTGTAGTGGTTTTGCGGTGGATTCGAGGGGTCTGGTGGTGGATTCACTCCGATACAGTCTAAACCAACACACAAAAACAGAAATGTGCAAAATGAAAGCTCTATGATTTAAAGCGGCTCAATTATAATCACTGCTGATTCAAACGGACAGCCGCTTTGTGTTGCCAGGCAACAATGGAATCAGAACAGAGATTCCATGGAATTTGGAATCTTTTGAACTTCAGTTTCAGTTTGTTGAACAGAAAATAAACTCCTGCTGTTTGTTCAGGAAACATCTGCTCTGAACCCTAGTGAGACGACTTCTTAGGGAGCATCTGTGGGAATCACTGCCAATCACCACTATTCCAGCATATTTATTCTGCTCTCTTAGATGGATTGGCTTGATTATAGTTATTATAGAT
>NW_015611124.1:0-703 GCF_001515605.1 Sinocyclocheilus anshuiensis | reverse complement strand
TTTTTATTTTTTTTGCACTGGATGTGGAGTGGGAAGGAAGTGTCTGTATCCTCCTCGAGCCCATGGATACTAGAAGGGATGTGATGTTGATCCGGCTTTATCCTCTGAGCTGGAGGGGGTGAAGCCGGCCAAAGTCCAAACTCCACAAATTGAGACAACCAGATGACATCTCTGATCCGTCCACGGGACGCCGCAACCGAAGGGGCTGTGTGAACCTGCAAGCAAACAGAAGTTTGTTTCAGTGTCCAGACTTTCTTACAGCTAATGACACATTTTCACAGGTCTGAGTGGTTGGAAGGTTAAAATAGAATAGTGAGGAATGATTTGTGAACAAAACCTCCTTTTTGAACTGAACGATTGAGTTGAACTGATTCGCAAAGTTTTCATAAGACACTTGACTGTAAGGGAAACTATTTGGAAGTGACCCAGCTGACAATCTCCATTCCTATGAAAAGATAATGAAGGTCTTATTAAGAGTGACACCATGAAAGCGAGAAAACTTATCAATGAAATATAACCAAAAGCACTAATTCATGAAACAAGCAAGAACACTGCAGTATTTATAGCATAGTATTTAACTACATGAAAATAAATCAAATAAAAATAAATAAATATATACACAATCAATCAATCAAACATATTAAATGCCACACAATATCTAGGAACACTTTTTTTTTTTTCTTTTTTTTTTTAATTGGCACTT
>NW_015611123.1:0-679 GCF_001515605.1 Sinocyclocheilus anshuiensis | reverse complement strand
TTAGGAGCATCCTGCAGTTATAATGTTTATGTTAATTTATATTAATTTACTTTTATTTTTGTTTTTACTTCATTCCTATGGAATTTAAGGTGAAACGTCATAAAGTCAGTACATAAATGAAACACAACCGTATTCCCAGAGGTGTAAACGAGCAACCTCTGAGAAATAATTATTTCTCTCTGGGTGGTTAAGATGTTGTGTGTTCTAGCAGTTCAAGGACAGACCAAGTGGCTTGTAGGTCAAAGAGAAAAAGAGGCAATTAGAAGAGAGCTCCTCCAGCCCATGATGCTGTTTTATATGTAGTGTATCGTTTACAAAAACCTCGTCACCTCAAGAGCAGCGAAAGCATTCTTGCTCTTTTCCTGACATTTATGTTAGGAGATAAACACAGGGATTATGAAGACCTGAGCTCAACATCCAGCCTCATCAAACAACACACACACACACACACAGGAGAAAAGGGAGATAAATCTCTGTTGTTGAACGATAGGAAAGATAGAAAAACAGCTGTGCCCTGTTACTCCCCTCTTGACATTTATGTGAGGAAATAAATGAAAGGATGAAGACCTGATCACAGACACACACACACGCACACACACAGTCTTTATGATCTGCTGTGTGTTTGGGAACTGATCATGTGTGCGTGTGTGTGTGTGTGTGTGTGTGTGTGTGTGTGTGT
>NW_015611122.1:0-703 GCF_001515605.1 Sinocyclocheilus anshuiensis | reverse complement strand
TTGGGCCAGAGCTTGGCCCAGGGCCTGCTCCAGCCAGTGGACCTGGATTTTTACCCAATAAAATTTCCCCAGGAAAATATACGTCTCCGGCCATAGTGGCCGGGCCAAGTTCCCTGGCCAAGGCCACGTAGGCCGCTCCACATAGCACCCCGAACTACCTGCGCCGCCATGGCCCTCTGAACTGGTACCGCCCTGGAGGCTTCCCGTCCCGTACAATCCTGTCCTAAGAGGCCTCCAGGGTGCCCACCCTCCTACCCCCCTTGATTGCATGTGGCGCGAGGATGTGCCTTCCAGGAGGAGGACGTGCCTTCCAGGAGGGGGGCGAACTGTCACACCCCTGGACGTTCTGTGTGTGTTTTTCTCCCCATGTGCTCTCCTTGACCTAGTTTTCCCTTATGTTTGATGGTGTCATTCTGTTCACCTGTGTTCTATTAATTATCCTCTTGTGCCTCCCTAGTACTTAAGCTCTAGTCTGTTCAGTTTGTCTTTGTCCGGTGTTAAAATTCAGTTTGTAGACGTATTTATGTGTGGATTTAGCCCTGTCATCCGGATTATTAAAAGATTGAACTCCCCTTCATCTTCCTCTGCCTTGTGGATTACTGCACACACCACTACATGTAATATAATAAACAGTCAATATGTTAATAATATGCATGCAAATAAGCAACTAGTTAATAGTGAGAATCGGTCCCTAAACTAAAGT
>NW_015611121.1:0-703 GCF_001515605.1 Sinocyclocheilus anshuiensis | reverse complement strand
GTTTCTAGAGTAACCAATAATTAATGTATCGCTGTGTACTCCGTAATCATCAGTGTGTCCAAATTGGATGATAGTTAACTTTTTTTTTTTCATGTCCTCAACTGTTGATAAAAAACATGGTAAACTTTTTCAGTATATTTTCAATATATTTGTATGATGTTGCCAGCAATACTAACATTAATCAGTGTTAGAAATATGTGTGATTAGACCATTATTTCTATCCTTTCTTGTCTCACAAATATAAATGGGAATGAGAGTGTTACTACAGATGTTTTCATTGCATTTATGATTTATAGTTGACAACTGTGAATCAATTTCAGTGAATTGTCTCTGGTCAAGCTATTTGTTTGCATAAGCTTTCAAGCATTAAAATGTTTTTGTAAAAAATATACAAGTTATTTTAGTGAATAACACAGTGGAAAACATGCCTTGCTTATATTTAACTACATTTTTACATCTTGCATGAAATGTTTTAAAACTATAATAGCTACAGCTGGTGTTTGGTTGAAATTATGATTCTTCTGAATTAAAAAAAAATCTCCCTTTAAAACTTTCCATAACAAATATATTATTAATCTCAAGATAAATATCAAATATTGTGTAAAAAAATAAATAAATAAAAATTTGTAGTGTTTCATCTTTTTCTCTCCTCCAGCAGTAATGGAAACAGCAGTAGCTGGAGCAGTCTGGGTTTAGAAGGCGA
>NW_015611120.1:0-703 GCF_001515605.1 Sinocyclocheilus anshuiensis | reverse complement strand
TTAATTGAAAAAATTAATTGTGAAATGTTGTACACTTATTGCACTCGACCGTCACAGTTTAACATAGCAGAAGGGGCTATTAGACTTTCATTCATGCATTTGACAGAAGGGTACATCCCAGCTAACAGGGAACGTTCTCAGAAGTTTCATTGACCTTTAAAAAAAAAAATTATATAAATGTTAGGACAAAACATTAAATAATGTTTATGCAACATTCTTATAACTTTATCAATATTTGATATACATTCTCATAGCGTTGAGAGAAAACTTTCTGAGATCAACATTCTCGGAATGTCCTTATGATGTTATTTACACTTGATGAACATTTTAACAAACAATTTTGTAACCTTTAAATAATGTTCTAACCAAAAGAAGAAAACATATTTTAACATTCTTAGACTTTTTCATTCATCTGGACATTTTAACGTTCTTAGAATATTAGAAATAAACAATCAAATAATGTTATATTTTGGATAAAAATAAAGTTAGTAAAATGTTGTAAGAAATGTTTGTAATCTGTAATTAAAGTTAAAATCATGACAAGAAAATGGAACCTTTCTACATTGTAAGAAAAAATGATGAGGATGTTGAAGATCTCGATGAAGATGTTTATTGCACCATAGTAGTGACAAAGTACATGTAGTACCTTGGGTTCAATGGAGTCGGAATGAACCCCGAACATCCTAAACTCAAACCTTTTATA
>NW_015611119.1:0-703 GCF_001515605.1 Sinocyclocheilus anshuiensis | reverse complement strand
TCTCTCCAGCAAAGCCACACGCGGCCCAGCATCCCTCATTTCCCCCGTGGGTGCAGGACAGTGGCCCAGGATCACAGGAGGCCCCTGCAGCTGGAAGGCAGAAAGGCCTGAGAGGAGCAAACGAGAGAGAGAGACTGGAGTAATCCCTAGAGTAAAGGCTTTTGGGTATTATTTTGCTCTGGTGTGTTCAGCTTGGCCAGACTGTCTCATGTATAGCCTGAAGCGGCTCGGGGCAGGGGGGTTGTAGTCAAATGGGTCTCATGTTCTTTTGAGCATGAAAGATGAAAGAAAGAAAAAAGCCACATCTGTGGTGACTATTTATCGATGAGACATAAACAAGAAGAAGGGAGGGAACGGAGAGGGAGAATATAGTTAATTCACTGTCTGTAGTACATCTATGAATATTTTGCTGAAAGTTGATTTAAATTCTAATTGTATATATTTAATTTATTTAGTATATAACATATACTACCGTTCACAAGTTTTGGGTCAGTAAGATTTTTAAAAATGTTTTTAAAAGGAGTCTCTTATGTTCACCAAGGCCACAAATAAAAGCCAAAAAGTAAAAAGCAAAAATTGTTATAAACATTTTTTAAAATACTGTGAAATATTAATACAATTTAAAATAAGTGTGTACTATTTTTATATATTTTAAAACATAATTTATTCCTGTGATGACAAAGCTGAATTTTCAGCATCATTA
>NW_015611118.1:0-703 GCF_001515605.1 Sinocyclocheilus anshuiensis | reverse complement strand
ATCTTTATAGTTATCGTCCTTGGTGTGAACGGGCCTTAAGATTAATAAATGCTTTAGAAGTATTTTTCCTTCGTAATTCATGTTAACTAATGTTAGCAAACAGAACCTTAGTGTAAAGTGTTACTTCTATTTTTAAGATTTCGATTTAGCTTTAATTTATATCTATTTTAGTTTTAGTATTTTAGTACTCCAACGTCACAAAACTTTATGAGTTACTTGACAAGGCAGAATTTATAATTTTTTTTTTAAGTTTAAGTTTTTCCATCTAATATTTATATTCTATTTTATTTCAGCTTTATTCAAGTTAACAAAAACTATTTTTAATAGCGGTAGTTTCGGTTTTAGTTAACAATAACAACACAAACTTACTTACAATTGCCTTGGCACATTAAGCTGGGATACAGGAAACAAATATTTTAATACTGAAAACGAGCTGAAACCCTTTTTACTTCCATAATATGATGTATTTATAAGTGAAATAAGATATTTAATAAGAAACAAATGTAGGAAAGGACTTGATTTTGTCCATCAGGATTGATTGGGTGGTGATAAACGTGGGTAAATTAGTGTGATCATGTCATGGAAAACATTTTCCTTGCTTTTTTGAAACAAAAGACTTCGCTCTATTATGTAGACAAGCTCTAGTGTTAGGTAAACATGGTAAAATGAGTATGAAAAACGAAATTATGATTGTTTTAGTGCA
>NW_015611117.1:0-701 GCF_001515605.1 Sinocyclocheilus anshuiensis | reverse complement strand
TGCATGAAGTTACGTGTCACAGAAATGTGAAACTCATTCGCGAATGTAAAAGGGTTGTTCATTGCTCAGAAAGGCTGGAATTGTAACATTTTCACTTGTGAATGAAGATAAAATAATTAAATAAATTAAAGTCTTTTAATGTCCATTTGAAGTTACTGACTTCTCCTTTATCACTGCTATCTGAAACATTATAAAATAATTATTTCTGTCCTACAGCTGAATCCGACAGTCACTGCCTTTAGTTTGAAGCCCATCTGATTATCTTCTACTTTTTTGTTTTAGACATTTCAATGTAACGCTTTATACATCCATCATTTCTATCTATTGTTCCTGATCAACACAAAAGCCTATTGTTTTATGTAAGCATGTTTTAATAAATGGTATATGGATATTATGATCAAATTAATATATATTTTTTTTATTAGAAATATATAAACGGTGGAGATCCCCCATAAGACTTGATTAAATTCGAGCACTGGGTAAAACACTTACAAAAGAGAAAATGCCATAAAAACACCATAAACGTATTCCATGTGACTTGTGTGTTATTGTTCATGACCTGAAACAGTGATCTGTGAGTGAGCCATACAACAGTTTGTGATAATAAATTAAATACATACAAAAATATGACTGCATTATTGTATTATTTTTAAAGAAATGCATTTAATATATATATATATATATATATATATATTATAATA
>NW_015611116.1:0-703 GCF_001515605.1 Sinocyclocheilus anshuiensis | reverse complement strand
TTCCCTCCTTCACAAAACTAAAACAAGATCACTAAGCAAAATGTGGAACTAAACAAGTTGACTTTGAGCAAAACTCTCTCACTGTGTCTTCCTGCCCATTTGTGTCTCAAATCACATTTCAGTTGAGTAGTTTTTTTGGTTTTGTTTTGTTTTGTTTTAAACTGTGTGCAATGATAGAGTCTATTTGGTGCAAGAGTTCATTATGCATTGAAACCGATTTGCATTTTCACTATGTCACGGTTCAGACAGATGAAGATAACAAAAAGGTTATTTATTTAATTAAACTCCAACAACAAAGAAGACAGAAGTAATCCAAACACACGACACAGAATGCAAAGCACAAACAATACCAGACAAATGAAAAGTGTACAAAGAGGAACTTAAATACACAGTGATAACGAACTAAACATAGGAAACAGGAAAGTGATGAGAAACAAACTCAAAGTCCATGACAATGAAGCTAAAAGAACATAACTTTTACACACTACAAATACAATCAGATAATCAGGTCAGTAAATGCTGGACCCCATTTGCACCTGTTATTAATGTGATCAAATCCGGTTACTTCACTAGTTCGTAGATTTTTGTTGGATGTTATCTTTGGAATATGGATATTTTGTTTGTAAACATCATATTTTTTTGCTTATTTCAGTTAATATCATAAAACTAGCGAGCTAAGCCAGTAGTAGTGCTGACAGTGTCG
>NW_015611115.1:0-703 GCF_001515605.1 Sinocyclocheilus anshuiensis | reverse complement strand
GCGCTAGCTTCCACATGCAACAAGGGCCTGTTTATTATGGCTGGACCGCCGTCTCTTCCTCTCGTCCGCTGATTGGCTGTGCTACTTCCAAAGCGGAACGCGATTGGCTCAGAGACCTGTCGATCGGTCGAGGAATAGACGGGTACCCAAGACGGCAAGGTTGCGCGTGTGCCTTCCCAGGTCCTGGCAGCACCATCCGGCGAGGGGGTGAGGACGCTGGCCGCCTGTTTTATGACTGCAAGGAACACTGGATGTTTTGATTTTGATTTCTTCTTCACTGGATATACATGCCCACGATATTGAGCGCAGGAAAGCGGCACGCCGGTGAACGAGCACAACGTTATCGATGGGGAAAATAAGTTGAAGAATGTTTTCCTTGTTTCAGGAAAACGGATTGCTCTGTTGATCAGCGTGATGGGTGTTTCGAGGGGATTTTGACATTTGGAGCGGATCTGGAGCCTATCCATCTACAGCTTCGGGCTCGAGCGCAACTGAAAGCGACAACAGAGCGCCATACTGCAAAACGAGCTTCCCGGATCGATACAGTGTAGCAATCTTTTCGCACGGGAGAATTGCGCGTTTTCATGTAAATGTAAACAAGTAAGCTGGCGAGCAAGTACCAAGTCAGCAACGGTGGCCTGATTGAGATCCATGTAACTTCTGCAAACTGCATGCAGCCCTGGCGGTGGAAACGGCTGGATGA
>NW_015611114.1:0-703 GCF_001515605.1 Sinocyclocheilus anshuiensis | reverse complement strand
GGTTTTAATGGTTATAATGGGAATTGTATTGGTTTTAATGGAAACCGTAATGGTCCCTGTTGGTTGTTGCCTTCTATTGGTGGCATGTTAAAACCACTGAGTCCTAATGGAATATGGCCCAAAACATACTACTGGTAATAATTTTAATAGTTAACAGTTGATAGTTTGTAATGGTATTTATTTATTTACAGCAGGAACTTGTTGGTTCAGTACATGTTGTTTCAGTGAATAGTGGAGAAGAAACCTACAACAATTAAGTGCCCACCTTATTTTCCGTGAATGCGCTAAATAACTAAGAATAACAGTGCAGTAAATGTAAAACTACTTGCGATACAAATCAGTGTGTTTATGGTTGATAATACATAAAAATTATTTGATATCAAATACTAGTTTGCAGTATTAAGCGGCATAATGAAATGTTTTGTATAGCTAAAATAACTGAAGTGGACGACACATGACATACAGTTGGCTGCTCCTGCCATTTGTAACAAATAAGGTAGGCTAGGCTATGTCAGAGCCTTTTAGAGACACCTCAGAGCACAGTCGCACACATACACACAGCGCAAACGCTTACAGGGAGAAGCTCTGATTAGATTTGTTACAAAGGAAATATTCCAAAAATGCGGCGTTAACAATGGGTGGTGCGCGCTTAATTGTTTCAAGAGCAAAAGAATAGAACAAAAAGCAATAATTCAGTAACTGA
>NW_015611113.1:0-703 GCF_001515605.1 Sinocyclocheilus anshuiensis | reverse complement strand
CACACACACACACACACACACAAACAAAATGCTCTCTGGCATTTTTAGATGATCATTAGACAAGTTGCACTTCTCTGCAGGTTTGTTACAATGCTGTCTGTGAGAAAGTTCATATTGCCCTCTATCAAACATCCTTTTGTGGGTCACTGTGCCTGAGCTTACTGAGGTAACTGTGTAGACAGAGTTATTCTGGGACGACAGCCATTACCTACTTTAAGACATAGAAAATTTTCCACAACATGAAATATTAAAATAGCAGCAGTAAAGGTTATCGGCAGGGGTCTATCCAAGTATGTTTTTAAATTCCTTATTAACTCACCACTCTCTAAATACATTATGACATGAATGTCTTCAGGCAAAACAGACAGGGAAGTGTGGCGCATGGAGTTATTATGGAACCTGTTTATGCCACATTGTGACTTTATATCTTGAACTTGCAGTGTGACTTTATATCTCACAATATGACAATATCTCACAAAACAACTTTATTGCAATTGCAACTTTATTTTTCTTAATTGCAACTTAGTATATCACAATTGTGACTTTATACAATATCTTGCAATGTGACTTCTATATCGCAATTCCAACTTTTCCTTAACTGAATTCCAATATTTTTATAATTGCGACTTTCATACAGTATATAATTATATTGTACAATGTACAGTATCTAAAAAAAAAACCTTTATATATTGCAATTGCAGCT
>NW_015611112.1:0-703 GCF_001515605.1 Sinocyclocheilus anshuiensis | reverse complement strand
GGCAGGTGGGGTGGCACAGCTTTTTCTTAGGGTGGCAGTTGCCACTCCATGCCACCCTGGTAGATCCGCCCCTGGTCCCACCCTCATTCAATGGTTCCGACGCCCATGCCATGATCACATATCAGCGCATGCTGCAGTCTTTGATTTACAGAGACTGTTTGTTCATCATCATAAGCTGATATACAGTGACCTTCACCCGATACTAATGACTGCTGAACTAGTCAAATATTTATGTGTGTTGAGATGTTTATAGTGAAGTTATCAGTCCATCATTCTGATAAGGAAATATGAGCCCAAGTCCACTGTTTCCTTCTCAAATTCAAATACAAATACAATGAATCCATGGAAAACATATGCAGTTCCAGTGCATTTTCATAAAAACACGACTTTTGCTTTAGCAGGAATATTATATTAGAGTATATTATATAGAATATTATATGACAGTTAACAGTACCCTGGTAAGAGAGGATGAGCGCAAGCTAAAAAATATCAAGGTCTTACCTTCGAGAGCCAGCAAAATGGATGAAAGGCCTGGAATCTACCAGTAGAGGTCGGCTGCAGAGGTTTTGCTGGGCAGACACTCTGGAGAACCCTTGGGCTGTTGGGAATTGAAGGGATGCAGGAAAGACAAGTTGGCGACCAAGGAAAAACGGTAACGGCTAGGAAAGACGGCTGACATTTGGGAAAGACCAAAGCTGGGGTG
>NW_015611111.1:0-703 GCF_001515605.1 Sinocyclocheilus anshuiensis | reverse complement strand
GTGAAAAACGGACAAATGCGTTTCATTCATTCGTTCATAACCACTCATATCCCACTCCACCCCCCACCCCACCCCACCCTCCGACACAGTTTTGCGTAAGGCCCCCAGAAGTCTAGGATTGGTACTGAGTAGAGTGGAGGCCTAAACCATCACGACAACCTGCATTTGAATGAATTCAAGTGTAAGAGGTGCTGTACGTGTAATCACATCTTTTTCTCCATGGTAGACTGATCTTAAGAAACATCAAAACAGCCTATAATAATGACTCCACTGTTAAATATATGAGCTTATTTTCTGAAATTATCAAAGGATGAGACTGTGTACACTGTAAACCAATGTGATCAGACACAATAAATGCTAAGAGCCAAGATTTAACAATAATTTGAATAATCAAAATTATAAAATAAGTAAAATAAGTAAAGTAATCAGAATGTAATCAATCTCTGCAGGCTAGCTCATTTTCTGTGAAAACATCAAATTCACTGTAAGAAGAAGGACCATATTCCATAAACATATGGGATGATAGTTTTATTTGAATGGTCACCATTATTGTGATTAACCTTAATTTGTTAAAGGAATAGTTCACCCAAAAATGAAAATTCGCTGACAAGATGTAGATGAGTTTGCTTGTTCATTGGAACAGATTTGCAAAAATTTACATTACATCATTTGCTCACCAATGGATCCTCTGCAGTGAATGGGT
>NW_015611110.1:0-703 GCF_001515605.1 Sinocyclocheilus anshuiensis | reverse complement strand
CTACTATATGTATTAAAAAAATGCAGTTGTGTCAGAGAGAAGAGGATGCGAGAAATGCGGAATGTAAGAAGATAAACAAAGTACACTACTGTGTTTCGCTTGCAGCCATCTGGTCTTCAGCAAAAATAGAAGTCAGCAGGATAACAGCCTTTTTATTCACCCTCTTTGTACTAAAAAGTCCACAGTCTTGACATGGTTTCAGACCTTTTGGAAACCTAATTCACTTCCCTTTTCTCCCAGTGCATGAAATCACTTCTGACGCCTCAAAACTGGGGCAGGACTTCCAGGGGGCAACGTCTTGCAAAAACGAGTTGGCTCTTATTAAAACCAGCAACTGCTGCTTGAATCAATAGAAGTGCGGTTCACCTTGACAAATAACTACCGGCAGAAACTTCTGCATGCCTGTGCATGCTTGCATTTCGGTTGCGTGAGGAAGTCTCTTCGTCCCCATTTCCCCCTCTAGCCCAGGCAACGAAAGCTCTGGGCCACACGGACCACCCGTAGATCCTGCAGTAGAGAAGCAGGTTTCAGCTCGGCTCAGTTTGATCTTTTGCCCGTAGCCCTACCTCACACAACTGTATCGGATCCTCCAGAGGAGAATGTTCCAGCTCTGACATGCACATCCCGACTATTGATAGAGGAAGAAGTGCTCTCATGAGGCGCCCTGGTAGAGACTGGCGGGGATTTTTACAACCGACAAATG
>NW_015611109.1:0-703 GCF_001515605.1 Sinocyclocheilus anshuiensis | reverse complement strand
CCACACCTGGATCCTGCATTCAAACTGGACAATAAACAGGAAGATGTACTTTTATTGCTTTGTTAATTGTGTACCTGAACTTCTCCACCTCCCATTTCATTTCAGCAATGTGTTCATCTTTTTTTCTCTAACCTACATAGATTCTTCTATTATCTCCTTTTATTTTCTCTCTGTGTCTCTCCTTCCTGGTTTATGTTGCTTTTGTTCATAACTGTATCAGGACAAAATCATGTGCTGTAACTCTGTCTGGCCAGGCTTGTTTATTAGACAGCTCCCTCAGGCCCAATCGATCCCTGTTCTAAAATTAGCGCTACCCATAATGCTCTTACTTTATCTGGATGGAGAACAGGGCTTTTATGCCTTACTGTGTAACCTCTGATATCAGACCCACACAGTGGGAGGAAGGCTTTTATGAATCACATTTCATTCAAAATACATATTTGTTGCTCAATACAGCTACTCTAAAAAAGCAGTAAGTCTTGTGCATGACTGCACAAGTATGTACAGTGACATTCAAAAGTCCACAATGAAAATTCTGGGATTCAAAACAGGGTTATTATAGTTAACTAAAACCAAAAAATGTTTTTGTTACTTGAAATAGAATAAACTGAAACAAAATAAAATCTGGGGAAAAAAAACATTTATATTTTAGCTAGTTGCTAGTTTATGTACTAAAATAACTTAAAGTTAAAAAAAACGAAAA
>NW_015611108.1:0-703 GCF_001515605.1 Sinocyclocheilus anshuiensis | reverse complement strand
GTCTTAAAGGCTGTTTTCTTATAAAAATTCTGTCATCATTTATTCACCCTCATGTATTTCTTTCCTCCATGGAAAATAAAACATATGTTTATCAGAAAGTTCATGCTATTTTTTTTAAACAATGAAATAGAATGTGACCAAGGGCTCCAGAAATGTATAACAGCAAGTAATAAAATAGTTCATATGATGCGACACTATATTTGAAGTCTTCATTAAGAAGCTACTGGTTCTCATGTGTCTCATCAGAGCAGATTACAAGTGATTAATGTACACAAACCTATTGTATGACTCCAGAATATTGTGCATGAGTACTTGATTTATGTTTATCTGTTATCTTTATATGCTCTACTGAGAAAAAAAAACAAAACGTTTTGAACTTCATGAGCAAATGATTAATTTGAATGTATTTATTTTTGATTAACTATAGCTTTGATAATTAGGAAGCAAATTTCTGTTATGCACTGTAAAAAGTAATAACTGAATCTACTTAAGAAAAAAATGTAAACATAACTGAATTTGACAAATTTGTTGATTTGACTTAATTAGACTCTTATGTGAACTTTCAGGTGGATGCAATCATTAAACTAAACAACTTTAGTAAACAGTATTTAAGAGCATCTAGTGCAGGGGTGGCCAACGTCGGTCCTAGAGAGCCACATTCCTGCAGAGTTTCGCTCCAACCCTAATCAAACACACCTGAACA
>NW_015611107.1:0-700 GCF_001515605.1 Sinocyclocheilus anshuiensis | reverse complement strand
TATCTTCTCTCTCTCTCTCTCTCTCTCTCTCTCTCTCGCTCTGACTCTCTCTCTCTCACACACACCGGTACAGCAGGCCTAGTCAATGCTCTTGTGCACCTGTCTCTTCATATGTTTATTTCACCTCCTTAAACACACACACATAGAGGGCTGGACAGAATGTCTTTTGGCCTGTTTAGAGGCAGCATATTGTCTCCTGCTTCACCTTTTCCCCTGCAGTGTGTTCCACTAGCACATCCTGTACCTCTCATTTCACACCACACCTTCTGTCCATCCAGCCTTCAGTGTGAAAAAAAATATAAAAATCCAGTATAGAATTCTGTGGAATAAATATTTGCAGATATGCAGATATGTGACATTATGATTTAATTTTGTATATTATATGATTGTAAAAAAAATAAAGTACTCACAGTCTGTGTGACCGGGGACCTGATACATATTGTTTGGCATTATTCACTCCCTTTTGGCAGTCATAATTTGATTGGTTTCCAGCATAATAACCAGTTGACCTACTAATATTTGTGCTGGTTATGGTGTTGGAAACAGCTGTTTCCAAAATATTGTTCTTATATGTGATATCAAAATATTATTTGAGGATTTCCAGTTTTGACATGATCAAGAAAGGATGGAAATTTAAGATTTCTTCTGCAACAAATATATACAAATGTTTAAGACATTTTTAATATTATATATATGTATA
>NW_015611106.1:0-703 GCF_001515605.1 Sinocyclocheilus anshuiensis | reverse complement strand
ATTTTCAGCATTAAATAGATGCATTTCATTGCATTCTTTTTTCACAGACCTGTAATGATGCAGAGTTCTAGACAGGTCCTGAGATCCGTTGTATGAAGGGTGATAGAGCGCATACATTCTTTTGGGAGGTGAACTGTTATAGATAAATAAATGAAATGACGATTAAGGTTCACGGTGTGAATTTCATTGCAGATCAAAGTTGATTTTAACATGCTACTGACCCCAAACTCATCTCTTCCTCTGGTTTTCTAGGGTTATACAAGCTTGTTCCATCAACGTAACCGTGGCAGCATGGCACCAGGTCAATAGCGTTTGTCGCAACTCCTGTTGGACAAGTCTAAAAAGACATGATCAACAGTTAAAAATATCAGTTTAAAGGGCATATGTGTGTGTTCTATGGATGAAATAAAATCATATGAGGGGGATTTTCTCATTTTTTAACATACAGTACTATAGTTGCAGTAAAAAAAAAAAACTCTGATCAGAACACAATCAGGTTCATTCTCACTTCAACAAAACTAAGACTGTAAATGCCATAATTGCATTAATGCATTTATTCATGTCGCCTGTATACCTGTGGCCTCTTGACAATTATTAAAAAATTGAGACAGCTCCAACAGAATGGTTTCTTGTTCCTAAGTGTTGAAAAGCACAAAGGAAATTAGACTTTCAAATGATTTTAGGTGATTTCTGCCCATAGTCT
>NW_015611105.1:0-703 GCF_001515605.1 Sinocyclocheilus anshuiensis | reverse complement strand
TTTTCAATATTTTAAAAATTGCATATTAAGAGTTTTGTAGGCCTAAATTAAAGGGTCCTCACGTTTTTGTATTTTGTGACAATAATCTATATAAATAAGAAAATGTTAATGATCATTTGAGACATCTTGATTGGAAGAATCTGGGTGAGGGTAAAACTATAACAGTTAACCACATTCAGTTTACGGCTCTCAAAAGCAAGTGTATTTATAATTAGTCTGCTAAAGTCCAGGTGAGTCAGGGACTTTAACCCATGACATGAATCAATGATGTGCTGTCACCGAACTGGAGAACACTGGCACACCCAAGCTGACTCAGAAACAGGTGTAAACGTTACCTGATGCAGATGCTGGGTATCTTTACCTCTCCCGAAACCCACAGGTATGTATCATTAAAACTAACAGAAGAACGGAGAGTCTGATAAACTGTTAGCTTCCTGCTCTCATTCTCAACAGGTAGCCTACATGTTTTTTTTTTATTTTTTTATTTTTTATTTATTTTTTTTTTGGAACAGATAGCCTAATCAGTGTCTACAACAGGACCCATTTTTATAACAAACAATTAAGCTTCAAATAGCTTGATATATTATATCAGTCATATCAACAGCCATACCATTGTGATATGCATTGTTTTGTGTCAGGTTGTGTAAAGTATTTATGGGTTCAGGCACGTGCACAGGTAGGGCTCAACCTGTGCAGAGCACAT
>NW_015611104.1:0-703 GCF_001515605.1 Sinocyclocheilus anshuiensis | reverse complement strand
GGCCAGGACGCATCCTGGGAAAATGGCACGTATGGTCACCCTAATGTAACTAGCTGGAATAATGGTAAGCTAATAGGCTAAGCTGTTAGCTTGCTAACTGAAAACTAAATGCACAAAGAAAGGGAAATGTCCAATTCAGCCATTTTAGCAAAAAGTTCTTAACAAAATGAATGAAAAGCCCTGATTAATAGTGTATAATAAGACCTGAAACAAGTTTTAAGAAAGTAATTTGATTTCATGATCACCTACAATTTACTTTTTGACCACATGGTGGCAATCAATACAATAAAAAATGCAGTTCTTCACTGGTTCCACAAGAAGGCTTTTTCAGTAATGGATCGTCACGCATTGTATTCAACAAAACCCACATGCTGATAGGAGAGAACATTATATATCTCCTGGTATCTGCAGGTTACACAGGAGTGAACACATCCATGGACCACACCTGTTTCATTTTCAGCCCCCACATGCTGCCACTCACATCGATGACAAAAACAATGTTTTTGGAGAGAGGAGATAGATCAGATGGAGCAAAGAATTGAATGAAATGACCGTCAGACACCTGAGAGATAGAAAATGCAGTGCATTAGCAATGGCAGGTAATGAAGTAAAGCATACTGTACGTACTGTTGCACGTACTATATTTGAATAATAGCAGGCAATAGAGCATATTCTGCGCAGTGTGCATTAGGCATGTCCCTTT
>NW_015611103.1:0-703 GCF_001515605.1 Sinocyclocheilus anshuiensis | reverse complement strand
GTGTTTGTGCGTGGCATTCACATATACTGCATAACGGCACACTGCCAATAAAATCAATTTACTAGTTGCAGTGTTGCATAGTCAATCTCAGACTGACACTTCTCATGTAACAGATGGAGGCGTCATACTAACTAGATGAATGTAAAACTAACCCATCTAACAAATTTCTACTCGGCACAAATCTAAAGCAGCAGAAAATATGCCCCATCTTATCATGGATGCCCTGTTTTGCATTTGCACACATCTGTTTGACCTGATAAAGAGAAGTACAGCACGCAGTGACCCTGTTACACATATTACATGTAAATATCATTCAATTACAACAGGAATCATGTTAAATAAAGGGCAATTCCCTTAAAAATATACTATAGTGATGGTGTGTTTAAAAAAGGTAGTACTGTAATTCTATGCCCACAATTCATTGTACTTTTCCTTTAAATTTAAAATCACATTTGCTAAATAATAACATGTACATGCTTGAGTATTAATTCTGTACTTATGTAATAGTTATGTCACTGTATAATAGTTATGTCACTAATTCAGTTACCTTATAAAAATGTACAGTGGCAATACCATGATACAGTTAAAAAGTTTGGGGTTGGTAAGTTTTTTTTTAAATAAGTTTAAATAAGTCTTATGCTCACCAAAGCTACATTAATTTGATCAAAAATACAGTAAAAACAGTATTATTGTGAAATATTAT
>NW_015611102.1:0-703 GCF_001515605.1 Sinocyclocheilus anshuiensis | reverse complement strand
CAAAATAATGTTGTTTTTAGCAACATCATATGACCCCTTTAATACCGAGAGAGAGAATATGAGAGGCTAGGTTTGGAATGGCATACTTACGGAATACTACCTATTACTTGAAGAAAAGATAGGTAGTATGTGAAGTACACAATATGCAGAGATTTAAATAGTATGCCACATTGTTTTTGTATTTTAAATCCAATTTTCTGTAAAAAAAATTTTTTTTAGACGGGATAGTTCATATGGAAATGTCTTAATGGGATAGTTCACCCAAAAATGACATTTCTGTCATAATATACTCACACTTAAGTGGTTCCAAACCTGTATAAGATTCTTCCTTTTGCAGAACAAAAAGAGTATGAAGAACACTGGAGTCAAAAACATTGAGACATTTATTAATATATTTCGTCAATATATCTTTGGTGTTCAAAAACAAAATTTAAAAAAAGAATTGTCATTTTTGGTGAGCTATTTTTGACTCATATTTTACATCACTTGATTGACTTTATATTAAATATATATTTTATATATTAAATATATTAAAGTCAATAAAGGGATGTTAAGAAATAGTTAATATTGTGGTTTGTGTCTTTGTAATTATTTGTGAAAATTATTTCAAAATTAATCCTACACTATTTTTCTTTCAGCGTATAAACGATTAATCCCGAAGTTTTTGTTTACATAATATGAGTGTGTACTGTGTATATTTATT
>NW_015611101.1:0-688 GCF_001515605.1 Sinocyclocheilus anshuiensis | reverse complement strand
GGACAGCACGCCAAATATCTATACTATTTGCTCAATCTGATTATGTATAAGAACCTGTTAACTGGTTCTCAAGAATCATTTGCCAGTGAATCGGATATTCTGGTTTGCACTGTGTTGTTTGTCATGTGCAGGAAAAACTGGTGCACTAACCTATGTAAACTTATGAACTAACTAACGGCCACATCACGACATGATATCTGTTAATTGGTGACTCAAGAAACTGGATCAGACTTTACACAATGCTCAATGTCAATTTACTATGTTAACATAGTAAAATACCTTCTCATAAGTCATTTGACTTCATTGTTGCCGTGTGTATCGCCTCTCTCAACAGGAGCCCCGCTCTGATCGGTTGCTTTGTAGTGGATCGGGAGTATTTTGAGGAGATCGGTCTGCTGGATGAAGGCATGGAAGTTTATGGAGGGGAAAACGTGGAGCTAGGGATCAGGGTAAGAGAAATTCATACTGCCAATGAGAGTATTGAAAGTGCATTAGGAGACAGGATGTCTGGAGTTTGAGTAGACGAGCAGACGTGTGTCAATGAATAATGCTGTTTCATTTGATGAAAAGATGCTTTATGCAGGTTGTTCTTTGAGGGCAGACGGATATGTGGAGGTTTGCAGCCTCTGGTTACAGATAGACCTGTGTGTGTGTGTGTGTGTGTGTGTGTGTGTGTCAATGCACACAA
>NW_015611100.1:0-703 GCF_001515605.1 Sinocyclocheilus anshuiensis | reverse complement strand
TGTAATTAAAGCAAAAGGTGGTTCAACAAAATACTGAAACAAGGGAGTGATCCTTTTTCCAACTCAGTGATTTTTTTTCTTCTTTTTTCTGACATGTTTGTGTTATATCTTTCACTTGGATGTTAAACACAGCTTCATTTCAGGCTGCAACAAAATGTGATTATTTTAAAGGGGGTGATTATTTTCTATAAGCCTATATACTGTGGTGAATAATGAAACAGTATTATACAGTAATACAGAACAGTATTACTCTACTTTAAGAAAAATATCTTGTATAATAACTACACAATACACAGGTGTACTGATACAGTGTGTCTTAGCAATTGATTTATGAATTACTTAAGACCGAACAGTCCAACTATTCAGAAAGGAACGAAAAAAGCCCAAACACAAAATTTTGGAGTGGATTTTGCCTGCTTAAAGATTGCCTCCATGATGCTATAGTGTTGTGAGCGGTTGCCAGGGCATTGCTATGCGGTTGCTAGGTTTTCCTGTTTTTAGCTGTCATTCATATCTGACATACAAATATGTGACAATTCAAATCGGTTGAGATGTTAACAAATCAAGTTACAGTTGGGGGTGTGGGAGCTTATGTGAATATATTTGAGGGGAAGTGACTGTCTTTTAGTGTTAATTTCGTTAACGAAATCTATGACGAAAATAGGGCTGGACGATATGGCCAAAACTGATATCACGATATATT
>NW_015611099.1:0-702 GCF_001515605.1 Sinocyclocheilus anshuiensis | reverse complement strand
TCAGTGTCACATGATCCTTTAGAAATCATTCTAATATTCTGATTGCTATTTAGGAAACATTTGTTATTATTATCAATGTTGAAAACAGTTGTGCTTAATATTTCTGTGGAAATGGTGATAGATTTTTTTTTTTCTTCAGGAATCTTTGATGAATACAAAGTTAAAAAGAACAGCATTTTTTATTTAATTATTTATTTTTGTAAGATAATAAGTGTCTTTACTGTCACTTTTGATCAGTTAATACCTCCTTGCAGAATACAAAATATGATATATTTTTTTAAATGTACTGACTTCAAACTTTTGAACAGTAATCTACAGTATATGAATTCATTTCAGCTAAATCAATCACCTGTACACAAAAATGTTACCACATACCTCATCTGTCTCTGTGATGTTAACACTGTACACAGGGTTGGTGCAGATATTATGATCTCCATCTTCATAAACAGGTGCACATGGCTGAAACTGAGGATACTGGTCATCACCGTCTAGAACATTCACAGTGACTGTAGCTGTTGTGATGTACTTTTCTTTTGTGGTCATTTCCTGGTGATTTAAATAGCAGTTCAAACTGTTTTCTCTTAATTAGGATTCCTTTCCAGCACATAAATGTCTTGTGATTGCCAATCAGCACATATGTGAATAACATGTACTACATACCACAGCAAATATGACCACCTGCAGCTGGGTTTTAGTCTCATA
>NW_015611098.1:0-703 GCF_001515605.1 Sinocyclocheilus anshuiensis | reverse complement strand
CTAAAAGCTTTGTTTTCCTCAAAGCAACTATTACGGCTCACGTTTTACTTTGTCAGTCACTTTTCTGCAAGGTGAAGGTTGCAGCTCTGTAATCACGGCGTAAAAACAGACAGAACGTGCCCTACTAATCAAGCAGATGATTAACTTTCCACATCCTTTCCACTCCACATTCCTACCGTCTTCCTTTGCCAAAGGCCCATGGGTTCAGATCCAGCCAACAATCCTCTCACAGCTGTGCAATTCTGCATACAAACAGAAAACGTCAAACCCAGGCTTAGAAGAGAGCAAATAAGAACTGATTTTGAGAATGCAATCATAATCTGGTTTGAACCACCAAGTCTGCTTGGAATTTAGGTCCATAACCCTTTCCAAACGGCACAGACGAGAATGAGAATGAGAGAGCCTGCAGTGCTGTATCTTCCCTGGGTGTTGCCGGAAGTCTTGGGGCACGTGTGTCTGGGACACAAGCATGAGAGTGTTGAAGAAAAGCAGACACACATCAGGTGGTGCCATCTTGGCAGAGGCGATACATGACGGTGCGCCAGCAGGCTGGCCACAGTCCTAGACTCATTGGGCATTTCCATCCAACATCTCATTAAACAGAGAGAAAATGAGGCCAATGTTACGTGTCTCTGAACAGTTTTGATGGAGAGAGTGAGTTCTTAATCTAACAAACTGTGCCGTGATTGTCACATGACCACTT
>NW_015611097.1:0-703 GCF_001515605.1 Sinocyclocheilus anshuiensis | reverse complement strand
CTCAGTAAAATCCATACATAAATACCATAAAAAATAGGCCTACATTTGACACGTCACAAAAAAAGAAAAAATGATGAAGACGTGGCAAAAAGTTCCTGTTACCTTCATATAACAAACAATAGGTGAAAAATGTTGATAATCTTCATGAAATCAGTGTGCAAACAGATTTAAATGGCAGTGATTCCCTGTCGCAATCACTAACAAAGCCAGCCAGTCACTGTTACACAGTCAGCATAAGATATATAGATATATAAGTACTTACATATTGTAGTGACATACATCTGTTACACATATTTAAATACATTTACAGTCAGTAGATGCTTTTATCCAAAGTGACTTACAAATAGGAAATGCAAAAAGTAATTCATCTTAAATAACAGGTGTTACAAATATATGGAATTCATTCTGTACAGATCTAGATGTCCAGTTTCCAAATTTCATAACTAATTCCTTAAGCATTCAAATCTGCAACAACATAAAACCAAATGTACAAAGAACAAAGTTGTAATTTACCACACAGTAAGTGTCATGAACAAAACTTCACACTTCAAGCTAGAAACAGTAGTTTCTGGTAATAGTTGGGTTAGTTGAACACCTTTAAAAAGGTTAATTATTAACATATTTCACGAAGAACCTTTAAGATCCATACAGCACAAAAGGTTCTTTAAAGTGAAAAAAAGTTATTTAGATTTAAAAAATGGTT
>NW_015611096.1:0-703 GCF_001515605.1 Sinocyclocheilus anshuiensis | reverse complement strand
AGATTTTCGCACACAGATTTCATATCTGGTTCAGTTGGTCGTGCAAATTCGTTGCTTGGTTTAAAAATGCCTTGTGAGCTGCTTCACACATTTGACACTCGTTTAGAATAAACATGACATTATCGTCTGTAGATGGATGTTATCATACCCCTTATTAAATTGCACCTCTTTTTTTTGTTTGTTTTTTACTAATCTTTATTCTAAATAAAAATGTCATAAAGCTTGAATGGGATTCGTTGGTGTTAAAGTGTGGCTTGGAAATGCATCTAAAGCATTTAATAGATACACACTGCATTTACCCATAAATGTTTCTCATTGGTTGTACAGTTCCACAGTGTGTTATATCAGAGCCAGATGGTTACACATGCAAAGTTAGATGCTAGACAAACATTGAGTGTAGCACATTGGAAATGGCTGAGAACTATCATTAAGAATTAATTGATGCAGTTTTATTCAATAAACACATCAAATTCATTTTCAGTACTGTAGATTTATTTGAAGTTCTTGTGAGCTTGCATTTAGAGAAAAATAAAGACATTACAAAATCATTTAGTTCAGCTCTCAATTCAAAATATTGGGTTATTTCACTCTCCTTGAAGGCTTCATGCCTGGACATCTTTGTTTCATTCCCTAAGCAGATTTTCTTCAGATGCACTAGTAGTGATGTATGTGAACTAACGTTCATACATTTCCTTAAGGATTT
>NW_015611095.1:0-703 GCF_001515605.1 Sinocyclocheilus anshuiensis | reverse complement strand
AGCTCCAGTTGTGTCCCACATTAATGTGCCTAGCCCAGTCAAGAGGAAGCTATGGGGAATATTAAGATTTATCATGTTAATGATAAGGCTTTGAAACGCATACGTCCTCTGAGATCACAGTACAGCACTGCAGGAAAAAGATCTAATTGAAACGTATGTGAGGATACCACAACAAAAGTTGAAAGTCAAGCCAGAGGAAGGACAGCAGCACATGTGATTCATATTTCGGGGGGATGAGGGATGCAGGGAAGTCCATTTTGCTGAGGTTCAATCTTTGAAGCTGCATATATATACACAAAACATTTAGCTTTAATTTTGCTCTGCTTTAATTCTTACCTGTAAATAATTTAATATTTGCAGCAAAATGATGCATTGCTTCAATAATAATCACCCCCCTTTTGAAAGTAAAGTAACTTTCTGAGTTTGCATCTAATAAAAATCTCTGTTTTTCTCCATATACACTCAAGCCAATGATTATACATTGTCCAAATAAAATTGTCACATCAAATTAAAGGGTGAAGGAGATGAATGACTGCAAACGCATTGCACACATCTGACTCAACCATTGGCCAGAGCGATGCGCGCCGCACCAATAATTTTTTCACCCTTATTCCAAATGTTACCAGTCAATAAAATCATAACGACAACAATATGAATATGAACACAAAAGCATTTTTGAATAAACAATCTCTGTCGTCTGTTT
>NW_015611094.1:0-702 GCF_001515605.1 Sinocyclocheilus anshuiensis | reverse complement strand
TTTTTCTAGGTGTCTCCCAGAGAATAAGAATGCTCTTTATTTGAGGCCATCATACAGCGTCTGCATAGGGTTAACGCATGACAGTGTTCAGCGCACATTTAGACTTCAAACACACAGCCAGTCGAGGGTGTCACGTTTCAATGTGCCCTTTCGGGGGGAAATAACATAAGCACAGCTACAGGCACAGTGTCATCTGCACTGTCAAATCCTACAAGGGAGGCACTGCATGCACTACTGTATTTAGTCATAAGTGAGGGAGGAAGGAGAGAGAGAGAGAGAGGCATTGATGAGAGCGCAGTCTCAGTTGAATGGGTGCAGAGCTTTTGTGTGTGTTGTGTACTTCAGTCTGATTAGTGTGATATGCAAACTATGACATTTTCCATTTCTAAGGCAACATACAGCACACTAACTGTGTGCATGATGAGTTGAATGAAGGTTGTCCAGATAGAAAAGCATCTTTGTTAACAGAACACACCTGTGGCTCTCCCACATTTTTAATACAACTAAAGCGCTCTCTTCATACAATGAGCATCCATACAGAATCTGAAATCACCGATTGTCAAGTTTGTGGACTGGTAAAAATGAAAATGGAGAGTGAGAAAAGATTTAGTGGTTGCTTCGTGTCACAACCTTGAAAATTAAAATACATGTTTTTGTCAAAAAATTAATTCTATGTTGTACACCTCCTCTCTCTTCAGGAAG
>NW_015611093.1:0-702 GCF_001515605.1 Sinocyclocheilus anshuiensis | reverse complement strand
GCATGCAAAGTTTGCATTTGGAGCGCTCAACAACACCTTAGATCAATGGGTTCTGTCAGTAATTTGGCATTTACTAACCAACATTACTTGACCAGATTTTCTCTCACATTTGTTGCTTTTAATAAATGTGCTTTAGAAACTCAAAGTTAAAGCAGCCAGAGAAAAACTAATGCTTAAGAAATGAAGGGTTAAGAGGCTAACTGAAGCAAACACTGATCTCTATCATGGTGACATCAAACTTTTGTATGAAATTAAGTCAAACTGTAATAAGTTAAGATGCTGAGATCTTGAGAGATCTGTTAGTATTTAATGTTCTGTTGCAGCAAGTCATTTAAGCTTTTCATTATTTAGTTAGTTAGAGATAAAGTTTTTTTTTTTTTAAAAGATGAAATACATGTAAAATAACAGTGTTTGTTAAAGTTTAAATAAAGTTTTTGCACTTTATTTAAATTAGGATATTTTACTTAAATTTTACAGTTTTTGTTTGGCAGTCTTTTTTAACGATTAATTTTTTTAGCGGTGTGAGAAAAGTCACGATCTCCAGCTGTAGTGCCTATGAACTCCACCAGAGGGCACTCCACCTCTGATTATTGCCAATCTACCCCAGACTACATTACCCATAATCCATTGCCGGACTCGTCATCATTGATTGCCTTCACCTGTATCTCATTTCCTCATCAGTGTCACGCTATTTAAAGCCTG
>NW_015611092.1:0-702 GCF_001515605.1 Sinocyclocheilus anshuiensis | reverse complement strand
TTTAGTGCTTTGATGACTATTGAGTGAAAGAAGCAGCTTCTAATAAAACACAGCGAACAGCAACCTGCATGAATTATTGGCATTTATAATGTCTACCTTCAGGAATATTTATATAGCTGTAGAGAACCTGTAGAACTAGAAGACACATTTTTTTTCTCTGCTTCACAGTGGTTTTTGAATGCAGATTTTGCCTGAGAGCATTATCCTAATAGTTAAAGCTAATTGGCAGAGGCATGAGCATTTTAAGGCACCCAGTCAGTTTGATTATATTGATGAGCTGACGTTCAGATTTTTCAGCAGCAGACAGCTGTAGCGTGGGTTTGGTGGCATTCACAGATCACCTCAGATATGTACGATTAGTTGGTCAGCCCCTGCTGCTAAAAGGGATTGGTGCACACTCTTAATACAAGCAAAGTCCTCTTTCAGATAAAAAGATGGGTTCAAAAGTTGCAAATCTGCCCTTGACGACAATACGCTTCCCATTAACTCCTTGCCCCTGAGTATGGATTGCTCTCCACTGCACGACTACAACATCTGTCTTTACTTTCGCAAATCCTTCTGTATCAGCTCTGGGCTTTGTACTATCAGTCAGTAATCTGGCTCTCAGCACTCTATGCGTATTGAGGCACTTTGGCGAAGTGGTTTAAAACATGACCCAGGATTCGAAATAAGCGGACTCCCTGCTTCTGACTGAAGTTTTCA
>NW_015611091.1:0-702 GCF_001515605.1 Sinocyclocheilus anshuiensis | reverse complement strand
TTACTGTATTTGATCAAATAAATGCAGCCTTGGAGAGTATAAGAAATTTCTTTCAAAAACAATAAAAAAACAACAACTTTTGAACAGTAGTGTATATTGGATTGTATTATGTAATATTAATAAATATAATGTTTATAAAGATGGCTAGATGCTTTTCAGTGGTTTGCTACCGCGACACTTGACTTTCAAGAACACTTCATTATTTTAAGCACTCTTAGCTAGCCAAACACATTTAGTCACCAATAACTCAAGAATGGCAAGATAAATCTTCAACAACCTTGCACACTCCTGAACATGATTTAGTGCCACTAATGCACTGTAAAGCGCTTCGTTTATTTAGTGTGGATGCTAATTACTAGTAAAGGAGGCTATGGAATGTCATAAATAATTGAGCTATCCTAATGTAGTATGCCCCCCAACCGCCAATGTGTTTACACATTTGTTTTCCGGACCCTTTTTTATGCAGCTGAGGTCTTCCTGGTGAGAGCCGGTGGTACAGTCAGGGGATTTATTTCTAGGATTGACTTTGGAGGCCACGTCTTGACTGACTTTCCATGATTTGTGAACAAAATCATGCTCAGCTACCTCCAAGTAAAAGTAGACTAATTTTGAGGATACACAATGAAAATAAGTGGGAAAATATAAAAGTGAAGTGTGTTGTTGGTGCTGTTGATTTCACCAATTATATAAAGTTTCTTCTTC
>NW_015611090.1:0-702 GCF_001515605.1 Sinocyclocheilus anshuiensis | reverse complement strand
GATAGATAGATAGATAGATAGATAGCTTTATAACAAAGATAAAGATGCTGTTGTTCAGGATTGAATGTGATGGAGGATGTAAGTATCTTAGATTTTTCTGCTGCTTTACTCTCGTCTCTACTTGAAAAGATTGCTTAGAAGAGCCGGATTACAGGATTGATCTGGAATTTCCTCAGACGCCTTTTGTTCTTGTTGATTGACAGACTTGATGAGATAAAAATATCAAGATAATTAAATTTGAGATGATTTCAGTTTACTGTTCCCAGCAGAGCATGTTCTGTCAATTAAACTCTGTTTCTCTGTTCAGAATGAAATACTAGCGTACTGTTTACTGCACATTGCATTCTGAGATTTAGTGAGTTCTGGTTATATTTCGCATCTTTGCCAGTAGGACATTTGAGTCCATGCATACAAAAATTTCGCAAACTGTGCATGTAGGATGGTAGTATGTCATTCTGAACATGCAGTGATTAACAAGATGCAGAGTGTAAAATCCTCCTGTGTGTTTGTGCTGTGGTCTGTCTGAGCTTTGACCTTTGACCTTTGACCCTGTGTCAGCTGGAGCGCTTCACCAGCATGCGGACGAAGAAGGAGAAGGGAGGCACGATGGGAAACAGACACTCGTCAGCCGCCCAGTATGAAGTGCCGTCCCAGAGTGCCTCGCTGAACGAGCTGTCAGACGAGTCTGTGCTGGAGCTGTTT
>NW_015611089.1:0-702 GCF_001515605.1 Sinocyclocheilus anshuiensis | reverse complement strand
ACAGCTCTAATTAAGAACACTTACTGTATGGTTTCTAACAATTCTTATTTCAAAGATGGAGCAAATATGTTAAAAACCTATTTGGTAAACAATAAATGTAGCAGTTCAGAGTTTTAATTAAGTTAAAGTGTGATTTCCCTCCACACCTTCTCATTCCATTATTGCGTGGCAGCAGTTCTCCAAAAATTAGCAGAAGTGTTTGCTTCTTTTGATATTTAGTCACACTGAAACTTAATTTAAACTATTTTCAATAGACTACTAAAGCACACTAACTCTCTAAATGGCTTGAACAATATGAAATTTTCGTCATTGTATTTATGACATTAGAAGACCGTTAGGACAATTTTTCACTATGTAAATTTGCAATTTGCAAATGTGCCCTACTGATGACTGACTGATATAACTCTAGGTCTGGAAAATTGTTCCAGACCTAGAGTTCAAATTCAAATTCGTTTCAGACTTTCCACATATGCACAGATGATCTGTGATATTTAGAAATACAGCAGTTCTTTGAGAATATAAATAAACCTATAAAATTTATATTATTACCATGATTGCATGGTGGAATTTGTAATCAAATACTGAATATATTTGCTATAAAAACTACACCAGATTGACCTGGCTCCTTGGGAGTCATTGATTCGTATTGCTATACATCTGACATTGACTTCTCAAATGGTCCCAGTACAGGCCCCTGTGGGA
>NW_015611088.1:0-702 GCF_001515605.1 Sinocyclocheilus anshuiensis | reverse complement strand
AAGCCATTTTTTTCTTTCTCAAGCCGCTGACCCATAAGCCTCTGGCAATGAATTATGGATTCTCAAAATTCCCGTGTGCTGTAACATGCATTGTGCATCAGCCACTATACAATATTAACACCGAGGAGGAGCGCTTTGAGATGGTGTTGAGGCAAGGGGTGTGAGCGAGGGCCGGCCGAGGAGAGGGATGTTGGGGTTATTGATTGAAAACATACATTGTTTAGGATGAGTAGGTTGGGGGTTCATTGGGGCATGCTGTGCTTCACCGCTGCTGAAATTGAAACAATGATTCTCCACTGGCACATTTTCATTGAAAACCTTCACTCTGGCAAAGAACATTTTAATGCACTAGGCTAATAACTTCCTGGGGAAGGTACATCCTTATATTACAGACCAAAGAAATGCACAAATATCAGACAGCTATATCCTGACAAACGCATATTAAGGCTCAGAATGAGTCAGATTAAAAATCAGTCATTCAAAGGACTGCAAAGATCATGCAAACCTACAGGAACCAACACACGTTCTATGGGAGAGGCACTATATGAGGCAAGACAGCTGACTGAAAGATTAAGGACAGAATGGTAATCTAGGCTGTCGTGAATGATAAATTAACACTTATTTAAAGAGATAAAGAGACTGCAATTTGATTAATGTGCTAAGAGGGCAGGACACCGGCTCAGTGTTACACCTCAATATCTA
>NW_015611087.1:0-702 GCF_001515605.1 Sinocyclocheilus anshuiensis | reverse complement strand
CCGTTTTTGAGGTTCATACATGCAAACTTGGAAACATTTGATACATGAAATAAATGATTGATATGGATGCATAGATGTAGTGGCGAGGTGCTCTGCTGTTTATGAACAGTGTGGGTGTGGTCAGTGACATCGTAACCATTCCTATGCATTATCAAGTTCACAGATGTGAACTAAATATAGACAATACTTAGTGGGGCAATACTTAATACTCTGTGACTCCTAAAATACTGTTCATTTTTATTATTGCTTGTTATGCTTAGATTACATCTGTTGATTCTTCTAAGCATATGACTAAAGTAGGATTTTCCTCAGATTTCTCCCTCTTTAGGATCCCAGCGGGATCTCAAACAAGATTGTTACTAACATCTGTGAAAATTTCTTCCTATCTGGTCCCCCACCAGATATAACCAACTCTAAAGTAAGGGGTATTAAAAATGAATGTGCGCAATTTTTATATGCATCTTACATATGTAACAACAACTGTATTCAAACCAAGGCAAAAAAAAAAAAAGGTTGGATGGTGCATATCAATTTAACTAATGTGAAATACTTTAAATGTAATCAAATTAATATTTATCAACTTTATAAAAAGGCAACTCTTTTGATGCAATCTTTTCTCACTGTGGATATTAGAGTAATCTACTGTACTGTAACGAATCATCCACTGAAGGCGAGCGTAGTGAGAACCCATGTGCAGTTTTA
>NW_015611086.1:0-702 GCF_001515605.1 Sinocyclocheilus anshuiensis | reverse complement strand
CCCCCATCACAGACGATTCTTGAGATTCGTCTTCGATGGAGTGGCATATCAATACACGTTCCTGCCCTTCGTACTGTCCCTGGCTCCTCGCACTTTTACAAAGTGCATGGATGCGGCTCTCTTCCCTCTGAGACAGATGGGAATCCGCATTCCGAATTACCTCGACGACTCGCTCGTCAGAACATGCACTGGCCATACAACAGCTCGCGGCTTCTTTCAAAATTGGAGCCTCTCGCCCTCTCAAAGCATTTCAAAGGATGCTGGGCCTCATGGCCTCTGCATCGTCGGTATCACAGCTGGGTCTGCTACGCATGAGACCCCTTCATTACTGGCTGAAACCACAAATTCTGCCCCATGCGTGGCATCACGGACACCTTCGTGTCAGGGTGAGCCAGGCCTGCATAACAGCTCTGGCTCCCTGGAAAGACCCACAGTGGTTCAAGCAGAGCGTGACCATGGGCATTATTTTCAGAAGGAAGGTTGTCTCGACGGATGCGTCCAACACAGGTTGGGGAGCTCTGTGTGAGGGCAAACTGGCCTTTGGCTCCTGGTCGGACATAGAAGGTTGGTTACACATCAACTGCCTCGAAATGATAGCAGTATGTCGAGCCCTTCAGACCTTCTTACCGGACTTGAAGGGACACCACGTGCTAGTCCACTCAGACAGCATGACAGTGATATTTGATATAAATCGCCAAGGCG
>NW_015611085.1:0-702 GCF_001515605.1 Sinocyclocheilus anshuiensis | reverse complement strand
CTTCCAATTCTGTGACCTTTACCACGTTTTCGGTCTGTGATGAATTCTTTGACCATTTCTGGATAGATGCTACAAAATAATTTATATTTATTAAGACAATGAAATTGATAGCAAACCAGTCTTCGTGGTCATGATCCAAAAATGGCTTCTCCCCAACTTGCCAAAATTCCTAAGCTCCAGCATGTATAAACGGACAGATGGTGGTATCCTCGGATGGGCATGCGACCAGCCTAATAGCGAGGAGTGGACAGCTGTCAGTGAGTGTTATCGTCAACAGACCTCATGAGCGGGTCAGGGGCGATGGGCCAGAGGGAGAGAATCCTCAGACCTCACGGCTATATTGCTAATCATCCGCTAAGTGTGGGACCTTTGCGCTGTATTGCATAATACATCAAAAACCATTAGGCAGCTTCATTACAGATGAACAGATTAATCCGGCTAGGGTTAACGAAGGGAATTGCTTTACTTAGGTTAATGCAACTGGGAAACAAGCCGTGTGCTAACTAATATGGGAGCACCAGGGATGACTGTAACACTGTCAGTTTAAACACTTTGAAATTTGGTACAGGGATGGAATTCACCACCATTGTCATGGTGTTATATATATATATATATATATATTAGTGCTGTCAATCGCTAAAAAAAAAGAACTAATTAAATCGCACATTTTTCTGAAATTAATCGCGATTAATCCCACCTAAC
>NW_015611084.1:0-702 GCF_001515605.1 Sinocyclocheilus anshuiensis | reverse complement strand
TGTATTGTTAAAAGCGCTATATAAATAAAGGTGACTTGACTTGGTCCAGCGGGATTTCTATTGCTGATATTTGTGCAGCCCCCCGGCTGATCGTCGCCGTCTACCTTCACCAGGTTTTATAACTTGGATGTCCCTGCCCTGCAGGCACAGATTTTGTCCACTTAATTCTATCTAATCACCTTTGTAAGTGGAGAGGGTTATGTTATGTAGTCCTCAGCCTAAACCCCTTGGGTCTCATTATTGGCTCATGCTTACCGGAGCCCTCAGTACGAGTGCTTTGGGGCTGGGCTCGCAGAGCAGCTTCATTTCTGCACTTGCTTATAGCACAGCGCTATTGGACGTGTTCCCCATAAGCGTGTTAACACAACGGGAGAGACCATTCAAAACGGAATGCTCCGGTTACTAACATAACCACGGTTCCCTGAGGTAAGGTAACGAGCGTTGCGGAGGCTGCCTTGCAATAAGGCTGCCCTCGAATCGATGACTGTCGCTTCAGTCGAAAGATTCTGCCGAAATGGCGCTCAGAGCCGACTTATATAAAGGTCGGCTCCTCCTCTTTTGGCGGGTTGAAGTGCCATTGGTTCGTGCAGCCACACGAACGTGAACAAATCAGACTTCAATATCAGAGTAAACAGGAGTTTCCCCATAAGCGTGTCAATGCAACGCTCGTTCCCTTATCTCAGGGAACCAAGGTTACGTTAG
>NW_015611083.1:0-702 GCF_001515605.1 Sinocyclocheilus anshuiensis | reverse complement strand
ATTTTCTGAAAGTGCTTGGCAAAGCAAAACTCGCTGTCATGATGCTATGGTGTTGTGGGTAGTTGCTGTGCGGTGCCTAAGGTGTTATGAGTGCTTTTAATGTGTGGCAGTGTGTTTATTAGAGTGGTTACGAGGTGGAAGCTTATTAGTCCATGTCCCAAAAAAAAACAAAAAAACAACTCTACTCACTAATCACAAGACCCTAAACATCTGTCCCCAAAAAGCTAAATAATTTGAGCCATCATCTCTCCAGCACAAACAATGCAAGTCATGCACCAAAGTTTAACTTTGCGATTTTAGATTTCTGTCCAAATGAATCGTACTTGTAACAGCCAAACAAAAAATAAACCACAGAACAATATGTAACAGCAGCACAGCATTAACAATCTGACCGTGATGGCTGCTTGCTTTCTGTTTATCACTGTAAAAACAGTCTTTTTCTGTGCACATGAAGTGAATCTCCCGGGGATGTGCAGCGCTAGCGTTCGAGCTGCATAACGCCTCTCTTAACCTTTGACTTCCTGTGTTATTCTTACCTGAGAGCGCTGCTGCGTCTGTAGCTAACGAATAACATTTTTTTAAACGAGTAACATCCTCATCATTTAGAGCTGCGAGCTGTTTATGTTTCTTGACTGTCGGACAGGCAGGGGAGCAGGCGAGAGAGAGAGGCAGGGGCTGCAGGGGAGGAAGCAAAGAGAAGAG
>NW_015611082.1:0-702 GCF_001515605.1 Sinocyclocheilus anshuiensis | reverse complement strand
ATATATATATATATATTTATTTATTTTTTTATTTAAATTTTTTAATACACAGCTGGATGTTTGGATGTCCTGTGGATTGGTGTAGTACGTCGTCTACCAGCAGGTGCTCGCTGTTCATCCTAACCCGTCAAACCTTGACCCTCTGGCAAAAACACAGCTCTGCGGTTCATGCTCATACTGTAGAAAACTGAATTCAGCTGCCAAATGGACCAAAGTTTGACAACAGCTAAAACGGAGAGAAAAACAATGTTTTGCGGGAAAAGTGGGGAGTTTTTGCACCGCTGTTTGGCGTTTTCTTTTGTCAGGGTGACATTTAAAGGCTTTTTAGGGGCAAACACAATTTGGCTGTCAAGCGCTTGATCTGAAATGGTGCAAGAGAAGAGACGCGGATAGAGGGAGGATGGCGGAGTGGACAAGAAGGTGCAGGGAGAATGTTTAAGGATGAGAGGACAGGAAAGAGAAGGAGAAAGACGTGTTGCATGATTGAACATTCAACTTGTGCGGACGGCAAGAGAATGGCTTGCAAATTACTTCAGCCACACTTCATCCCCTGTTCAGCCGCTTTTGTCATCCATTTCTCCCTCGTTCCTCCTCACATTCTTGCGCTAAATGTGCTGTAATAGATTGTGTGCTGTAATAGCAGTGGAGTGTTGGCAGAAATGAAGCATAAACAGCTCTCAGACACTATTAGCTGGATCAATG
>NW_015611081.1:0-700 GCF_001515605.1 Sinocyclocheilus anshuiensis | reverse complement strand
GACTAAAGCATGCCATCACACTCATTATGACATCAATCTTTCCTCTAACTCACATGTGCATTTACTTCAAACAAAGAGAGAGAGAGAGAGAGAGAGAGAGAGAGAGAGTGTAAGTGGGGAGGGAATTTGTAAACATTCAGTTTATGGTGAAAACTAACGAACACAGTTTGTCTTTAAAAATAGTTGTCATAGCACAACTAATACTTCAAATCATCAGTGAGGATGATGGGTAACCTTTGAAATGATCGTCTTCAAATGAATCCTGTAATGCACAAATGGAATGCGCAGGATTTCTAACGGAATGTCATCATCATAATTTGGAAACATTCCTACAGGATCTTCATGAGATTAAAAAAGAATCCTCTACAATTACACTAACAATCAAATACAATCCTACTGAATGAAGTGTAATTGCATTTTATTTCCAGAATTGCAGTTTCAGAGTTATATTGGAGGACAGGAAACTTGAGTCCTGCAGAGTTTAATTCCAACGCAGCTGATTTTCACTTAATTTAGTTTGTCATAAACATAATTTAGTTTGTCACAATTATATAACATCACCAAAATTCAAAATTCATCCCCAAAAGTCACGCCAGATCCTTCAGCTCCACTCACTCGTTCACAATCACCAGAATTCAGATGCACTTCACCTGTCAGTCACAGTATAAAGCCACCTTCCCATCACCACCTCAGTGTCTGG
>NW_015611080.1:0-702 GCF_001515605.1 Sinocyclocheilus anshuiensis | reverse complement strand
CAAGTCACACCTAAAAAGTTATTTTTTACAGATAAATATTTTTACAGATTTGGGGGTGGCCACGTAAGCAACCACACAGAATTCCTTTGCCTAGCTGACAAACACTCACAAGAACATTCAGTTCACCCACTGAAGCAAGTCCACTTAAGGCCCAAAACAAATCTTACCTTAACTAACATGTCAGTTAATGTTAGTTGATGCATTAACTAATGTTACCTAACTAATGGGAGCTTATGGTAAAGTATAAGCATAAATTACTTGATGAAGTATTTTGTCCAACCTGACCTTACTACCATTAATGTCTTTTAAATTGTTACATATAAATCTATCACCAAAGCTAATTAAACATTTCTCATTTATTTATTTTTTTTTTGTTAGCTTACATTTCGCTTAGCATATCGCTAGCACAGCGCTTGAGTCTTGAGTGTACACAAGTAAATTGCCCTACTTGTAATCACAGCAAACCTTAAAGTCCATATGAAACATATTTTTCTCTGGGTTTAATTGTTCACCACAGGACTAGTGATGTGGGTTAAAGTCAATTTAGATTTTTGTAACTGACTTGCATTATATTGGCAAAGTTAGCATGCTATGCAAAAGTTATGCTAAGATAGTACACTGAGGGGTAAGCTTACAAACAGTACATTTGCTCTAAGGGTGTGTGTGTACCTGCTCATTAACTCTGCTGTGGGACGGCCCGTG
>NW_015611079.1:0-702 GCF_001515605.1 Sinocyclocheilus anshuiensis | reverse complement strand
TAAATAATTAGATTACTGATGTCCATGTAAACGTAGTCAGTGTCTGTCATGAAATGCACTATTAAAGCTCACCTCTTTGTCTTCTCTTCATGTAGCTACTATTACAATATGCTACCAACCAGCAGAAGGGCAGCAAGAGTGGTGCAAGAGAGTAGACTTCACAGTGACTTCTGCTGCAAGTCGTAAACTTCTCATCGTGAGTGTCACCACCGTGTCCATTTAACCCTCATGTTGTCTTCTATTTTTACCTGGAGAAGATTTTATCCCCCCCAAAAAAAAATTAGCCAAAATTATTCTCAAATAGTGCTTTTTGCTCAAAAACTGAGGTTCATAAGCTCAGATCAATGAGGCCTATGATCAATCGGTTCCAAAAAGAAATAAAAAAAAACTCTGCTATTTGAAAGAAAACGAGTTGATAAAAGATTGAGTCCAAGATTTGGTGATAATGCAGAATAATGAGAGATTTATGAGCTTTTATTAAAAGGCAGGTAATTTTAGACCAGGAACAAGAAGTTAGAAAAACGGACTTTCCTATCATAAATAAGACCTCTGTGGGCTGATCTGTAAGGCTGGATTGGATATACTGTACATTAAAAAATCAAAATTAAATATGAGCAACATGACCAACTTACTTATTTGTACCAGTAATGACAGTGTAATATTTGAACCTTTAAAATGTATATTTAATTTAATATTTAATTT
>NW_015611078.1:0-702 GCF_001515605.1 Sinocyclocheilus anshuiensis | reverse complement strand
CCTGTGAGCTTTGAAGCAGTCTGTCTGATGAGAACAGCTCTGTCTAGGGTTTGCATGGACACAAGCACTGCACGTAAGCGGTCAGTCGAGCTGTCATTTGTGGTGAGAGCTGTTTTTCTTTTTGTTCCTTGCTCTGGACGTTTTGATGATGATATTTACCATAAACGTATCTTTAGTCACTTCAACAGCTGTTAAAGGAACTCTCCACCCAAAAATTGATCATTTACTCATCCTCATGCCGTCCCAGATCTATATGACTTTCTTTCTTCTGTGGACTCAAACAGAGAGTTGAAGCTTAAAAACAATATGAAAACGAACAATGGTAATCCATACGACCCCAGTGTGTAAGAAAAATACTAATATTTAAGCCAAAAACTTTGCTTACAGCCAACTGTCAGCACGGTGAGAATGTTGACACGTTGTGAAACATGATGTAAGCACATTGTGAAACGTCACTTCTTGATCGAGTTTCACAGTGCACTTACATCACCCTTCTCAACGTGCTGATAGTTGTTTGAAAGTGATGTTTTATAGTTTAAAGGGTTTAAAATATTAGTATTTTTTTCTCACACACCTATCATTTCACTTCAGAACTTATATTACTTGAGGTCATATAGATTATACCATAGTGTTCATTTTGCGTTGTTTTGAAGCATCAACTTTGAGGGTCCAATCCACTTGTATTATATGGAGATGGATTCT
>NW_015611077.1:0-702 GCF_001515605.1 Sinocyclocheilus anshuiensis | reverse complement strand
AATGCTGGCCCGTTTGGCTTCGGCTCTGCTCCCGGTGCGACGGTGAGATTTGGTGCTCTGTGATCTCAACACCACTTTTCCACTCTGGTGGCTGGTGACGCTGTCCCGCCGTGGGAGAGTTCCACCATGAGATGTACAGTCGTCCTCCTCTGAATCCATTTCCTGGTACATAGCAAGCCTCCTCGCTGTGGGAAAGACACTTAGTTTGCCACTGTTTGAAACATTTGGGCTGTATATGGAAGACCTAGGCTTCTGGTGCCTTTTCCTCATGCTAATCTTTTATCTGAGTCACCCTAGAGACAGTGAACTACATTTAATTTTAAAATATATATCTATTTATTAGTGCTGTTAATGTATCATGTTAATTTAGAAGCTCAAACTAAGATATGTTTACATATAAATGTGTGTTTTTTAAAATGTTTTCAAAAGAAGTATTTTATGCTTACTAAGGATGCATTTATTTGATGAAAACTGTAATATTATGAAATATTGTGAAATAATATTATTACAACTGTTTTCTATTTTAATATTTAAAAATGTAATTTACTCATGATGTCAAAACTGAATTTACTGCAGCTATTACTCCAGTCTTGAGTGTCACATGAGCCTTCAGAAATCGCTCTAATATGCTGATTTTGTGCTTAATAAAAACATTTCTTCTTATTATCAATTTTGAAAACAGTTGTGCTGCTTAATATTTTT
>NW_015611076.1:0-702 GCF_001515605.1 Sinocyclocheilus anshuiensis | reverse complement strand
GGTGGCAGTTAGCACTAATCCTGTCACTGATTACCTCTGGCATGAAGAAATAAACAGTAATAATGAATATAAAACCTCCTTCCATCAACACGCACAAACACTTTCAAACATTTACAGACCTGTACTTCTTTTTCCTCATCCCCACACGTCAAGATTACACACACATATTTCATTTGGTCCCCACAATGTAGACAACACACTCATTTATTAAGGTTCTTGAACCAAATCTGGCTTGTATACTAGAATGATGAAGCTTTTTATTCATTACAACACTTCCCAAATAGCACTGCCTTTTTAAACTCCAGTCCATACACAAACATACACTACCATTCAAAAGGTTTGAGTCAGTAAATTTTTTTAAACGTTATTTAAATGTTTCTGAAAAGTCTCAAACTGCCTGCATTCATTTGATCCAAAATAGGTCTTTACTGTCACTTTTGATAAACGGAATGTTTTTAATGTGCATTTTAAGAAATTAATACATACTTTTGAGACTAGTCTACATTCATTCTAGTGAAACAATACACATTTGGTCAAAAACCACATCAATAGTAATTAAGATCATTTTCTGCCACAATATACAATATTTAAAAAATAAATAAAAGAAATATATTATTTTAATTAAAAAAACAGGGACAATACATGTAAAATTATATTAAGTATATATACACTGAACAAAATTATAAACGCAACACTTTTGTT
>NW_015611075.1:0-701 GCF_001515605.1 Sinocyclocheilus anshuiensis | reverse complement strand
CAGAAATCATTCTAATATGCTGATTTGCTGCTCAAGTAACATTTTCTTCTTATCATCACAGTTGTGCCGCTTAATATTTTTGTGGATACCCTGATACTTTTTTCTTCAGGATTCTTAGATTAATAGAAAGTAAATAAATAAATAAGAAAACGTAAAAAAAAAAGTATTTTTTTTTAATTCTTTCAAATAATAATGTTCATAATGTTACAAAAAATGTCACTTTTGTTCAATGTTATGTGTCCTGTGGAATAAAAGTATTACCAAAAAAAAAAAACCTTTATAGGTAGTTTTCCATGCTACATGTATGGTTTCTACCATTTTCAACTTCCAAATAGCCATTTAAGTCATTTTTTCAAAGTTTATTTAAACAATAAACCTTTCATCAACAGGTTTACATATACACACTCCACTAACATGCTTAATTTTAGGAAGACCTGCATAGCCCAATGTATAATCATGTGGTAGACGGTAAACAAATCATTATATCAGGAAAATTAGGAAATCATTTCAGAATGAGGTAGCGAAGCTCTTAATAGCAACCCGTGTGTGTGCAGCATAAAGAAAGCAAATATACTAGACATTTGTGACGCACTTCATGTTATTTCTATATCTCTTCAACTACTTTCACATTAGTTTTTTCATTCTATCTATATTACATATTAATTTATACTTATTACTTTATTTTAAATTGTGTTCTGTTA
>NW_015611074.1:0-702 GCF_001515605.1 Sinocyclocheilus anshuiensis | reverse complement strand
CTAAAGGTTTTTCCTGGGAAATGGGTGAACATATTGTACGATCGCCTAACCTTGATTGCATTATTAGACAGGTGAGTGTGACACTGAAAGTGTTGGGATCCTTTTTAGATATTGCATTGCTATTCAAATAACACAGGAATAGAAAGATGCGCATTGTTTTTGCAGGAACGAGGATATGACTGAGAACATGGTAGCTGTATTCTTAGCTTTCTTGGTGGCTTTTCTGGGGTTTGTGCTTTTAAATGAGGGCTGTTTCAAAGACATCTGGGTCTTTCAGTTCTGCCTGGTCATTGCTAGCTGTCAGTATTCCTTGCTGAAGGTACCCCGTTCCTCATTTTACAGCCTGTTTTTGCTGAAAATGAATCTACTGCTTGTCTGCCTGCTAAAGCCTCTTATGTTTTATAGCGTGTTCAGCCAGATGCGGCTTCACCTACTCATGTGAGTTTACTAGAGAAGAATTCAAGTAAATTTCATATCATTTTTATTTTTAACAGGATGAAGAAAGCTGATACAAACAGCCTATTTTTTTTTTTACAGGGCCATAACCAAATTGTCATCTACAGTCGTGCTGCATATTTCTGTATGTTCTGTGGCCTTATTTGGATTTTGGAGATAGTATTGAGAACACCAGACCTCCCTGTGTCCACCGTCTATGGCATCACAATAGTAACGTCAGATGCCCTTCAGTACCTGCAAGACATT
>NW_015611073.1:0-702 GCF_001515605.1 Sinocyclocheilus anshuiensis | reverse complement strand
GTTTCAGCAGTAAAGCAGTTAAGCAGTTATTTCATAATATTTTTGTGTATAATTCCTATAATTGTCTATGGACCCTCCTTTCACATTTCCAGGGTTCTCAGAAGTGGAAGTCTTCATAATTGGGTAAACTTCTACAGTGTTGAATGGAAACCACAACAAATATAATTTTTGCATTCCCATTTGCTCCCAGTGCAAAATAAATAATTTTTCAGGGACTTTATAAAAGAGGAAAAAATATAGAGACAAAGTTACAATTTGCCATCACTCCCTCAGCCGTTGTACTAGAAACACTCACGCAGCATCGTTAACTATTTTTCTGTAATTTAATACCAAGGTAATATAACACAAATTATATTATAAATGTACATTACAATTAAAAAAAAATGAAAATATAGAAAACATTGTTAGATTTATGATGTTAATAACTGTGGAAAAGCGTCATCACGGTCACAAAAGGGTACAATGGTAATTTCATAATGCAGGAATAATCTGAAAATAAATGAAATACATACAATGCAGTTTTATTCAGCTAGCATAGAGTTGAATGACAATTTAATGTTTGACATTACCTGCCAATTTAAACTCAATAGCTATGTTTCCATCCAAAGTTGCGAAATCGACTTATGCACAAAATTTGAATATCACACTGCCGTGTGTGTTGAGTTTGAGCTCCGTCAAGTTAATTCTTTGTCGTCTAATTTT
>NW_015611072.1:0-702 GCF_001515605.1 Sinocyclocheilus anshuiensis | reverse complement strand
TGGGTCACCGTAGCACTCTGAAAAAGGTGATGATCTATGACCTTTACACATTCACTAACACAACATGGCAAACATTATTGTAAACTTTTGTATGGCCTGTACTTAGAATTCTTTATTTGTGCTCTTTAAACAGCATCATGATATCATGCTGCGACTGTGTGGAGGTGGCCAATGGGAGCTCACCAAACTCAAAGAGGCGTGAACCTTCAAACTTACCCATTAGAAAGAGAAAATATTGGTCCGTTTTGTGGTTATGGGGGCATTCATGCTTGAGACTCTAGAAATCTTGTTTACTTGACAGTGTACAGTCTACTGAAGTTCCTGATACACTAATGCGAGTCTTTTTGCTACTGTTTGTCTCAATTTACTTTTCGTATAGCAATATATAAGGTTTTTTGTTATGCAAGTATATGCTGCTTCATTCAACCTTTACTGGTTGTTTCTTGCCAAATGGATTTAGAAAAAAAGGGATTTTTGTAATGAAGGACATTTAAGAGTATTTCAAGAATCATTTTACATAAAGTGCCTATAGAATGTAATTCAAATATATATTTTATAATATTTTATTAACATGACTGATATTAAACTATTAATGTATTTAACTATTAATATGTTTGGCTGCATTTATTTATATTATTCTGGAGGGAAAATATATATTTTTTTGTGTACTTTCTCTGCCTGACCAGTAGAGGGCCAACATTT
>NW_015611071.1:0-701 GCF_001515605.1 Sinocyclocheilus anshuiensis | reverse complement strand
ATATTCAAGGTTTCCTTAATAAAATCTAGCAGCTGTGTTCAACCACATGGGTTTGCCCTTGTTCCCAGTTTATGTCTGCATATCCTTGACTGCGTATGTGCATGGTATTTGAGAACGGCGTGCGTGTGTGCGCGAATGTGTGTGCTTGGATGACTTTCTTGAACTGTCGGCTGTTAAAGTTTTCTGTGTTTTGTGCTTCCGCACACTCTTTTACTAATTTAATTGATATTAATTTTCAGGTGTTAAAACAAAAGTACGTCTCCATCCTGTACCCCAACCTGATGTGACTGTAGGTAAAAAGTCTTTGAATCCACAAACAAGGGGCATTATGTCCATGACTATATCACATTGCTTTGTCTCCCGCACAGATGGTACTGTCGGTACTGTTTCATTGTCTCTCTTGTTCTTTTCCGAAGGCTAGAGAAAAGGGCCGCATAAGGTAACGAACTGTTAGAACACAGGCTGACATTCTCTCTCAGTAGACGTTGCCGCTCCCTCACTGTCTCCAATGATTAGAAGCCGTGCATTTTATGATGAAGCCCCACACGTAGCACACAATGATCTGCATCCCTTTACCTTTCTCTGGCCAACGCTGTAATCAGATGTTTTATGATGAGGAAGGTTGTGAAGTGTAAATGTCGCAGTGCTGGTGCACAGCTGTGTTTGTATCCTCAGTCACGCCTGCTGTGTCCTGTCGCCCC
>NW_015611070.1:0-698 GCF_001515605.1 Sinocyclocheilus anshuiensis | reverse complement strand
TATTATTATTATTATTATTATTATTATTATTATTATTATTTTGACTGACAGCAGTCCTATGCTCCAAAGCCGCGATGTTGAATGAAAAAGAAAAAAAAAAACACTTGCTGATGCTCAGTGTGCAAATTGCTTTCATTTCAAATGCAAGAGTTTAAATGTAAGCACATGCCTGAACAGGAACAGAACCTTGTGTTCCCCAAAGACTCATTGAAAAGCTTGTTAGCATTGTTCAGGATGGAAAAGGAGAGTCCAACTGTGAATCACAACTTCTGGTCATAACCCACAGTGCTACAAGCGTTCTCATGTGACTGACACAGCCATCAGAAGGCAGAGCAAAGGCGAAAAGGAGAAAATAATAAAAAGAGGAAAGCAAGCGAGAGAGCAATGTTTCAATTTATTGAGATTACCTTTCAAGATCAAACAGCGATTGGATTTGCATTGCTCTGGGTTTACTGTGGCCCACTTTCCCCTGCTCTCCTGAAAGAGAGCCAGTGTGTGCCAATATTATGAGTTGAGGTTCCACAGCTTCCACAGCGAGGTGGTCAGTGTTTGGTCCCACAGCCTGTAAGGAAAAAGTGACACAATTCAGCCTCTGTTTGTGTATTGTCAGGCTGACCTGTATTATGTGATGTAATTTTGAATTTGGTTAGCTAGCTGTAGTGTTGCTTTCGTCAACGAAAATTATGACTAAATATCGT
>NW_015611069.1:0-701 GCF_001515605.1 Sinocyclocheilus anshuiensis | reverse complement strand
TTTTTCTCAAACCACACACTGTCATAATTCTGTTTTTAGATAAAACATTTCTTTTTTTTTCTTTTTATTATTTTTAGCAGTAAACATTTATTTACAAAAGTATTGTTATGCCTATTTATTGTCATACATTACAGTGTCTTATGTGATTTTTATTTAAATAAAAATTTACTTTTATACATTATTAAATAAGAATTCTTTGCAATTTAATTCTTAGAAGAAATAAAAACAAGTCAAACCACACATTCACAATTCTTTTTTTTTTTATAACACCTTTTTTAATTAACAGTAAAGTTTTGTTTCTGTGCGAATTCACAACAGTGTTATCCATATTTAATGTCATACATTATAATGTCTTCGTGTGAAGACTATACATTCATTGTTATGTGATTAATTTTGTTTTAAAATAAAAAAATATGCACTTATTTATTTATTCTTTTATTAAATAAGAATTCTTTGCTATGTAACTCTTAGAAATAATAACTCAAACCACATTCACAATTGCATTTTTTAATAACACCATTTGTTTTTTTTAATTAACAGTAAACTTGTTTCTGTGCCAATTTACAAAAGTATTGTTATCCATATTTAATATCATACATTATAATGTCTTCGTGAAGACTATACCTTCATTATGTGATTGATTTTGTTTTAAAGAAATATGTACTTTTATTTACTAATTTATTAAATAATAGAAATAATAA
>NW_015611068.1:0-692 GCF_001515605.1 Sinocyclocheilus anshuiensis | reverse complement strand
GTGTGTGTGTGTGTGTGTTTGTGTGTGTGTGTGTGTGTGTGTCTGCTATCACATAAATGCTGAAGCAGAGAAACACAACAGCCAAGCCTAGCGATACGATCAACCCTGGCTAACATCCTCACAGCTCACATTGCGTTACGCAGCTCCCTCGAGCTTCACTTCAGTCTCATACAGCCAAAAACTGCTGTAACTCAATCTGCCCGGCCCTGTGTGTGTGTGTGTGTGTGTGTGTGTGATTGCACTTTGGCACTGGACTAATGAGAAACACGCTGTCTTGCTCTTTCACTGTTTCCATCAGGACATGCAATGGAAAAAGAGCCGGTGCCCCGGAGAAACAGTGATTCATGGATGGGATGGGACCGTCTGCATGATAAAAATACAGCAAATATTGGTGCCACACCAAGCATGTGATTTATGAAGGTCTAAAGCAGATCAACTGACAAGATCCAGAACAATGGAAACGCATGAATAAAAGAATCATAGAACAGACCTGAAAGAATGAAGAGGTGTGGATGGCATTTTTAGCGCCACCTATGAGTGAAATCTGGCAACTTTGAGTTCACAAAAAGCAGAAAAAAATTGTCAAACTCTGGGAATTAGGAAATTAATAGTTTTATCAAGGATGCATTAAATTGATCAAAAGTGACAGACATTTAAAATGTTACAAAAGATTTCTATTTCAAATAAATGCT
>NW_015611067.1:0-701 GCF_001515605.1 Sinocyclocheilus anshuiensis | reverse complement strand
GCACTATTATCGTTGTTATACTATATTTTTGGTCAAATAAAAGCCGTGGTGAGCATAAGAGACGACTTTAAAAAACATTAGAAAAATCTTCCCGAAAAAAAAAGACATCAACCCTTTTATCCAAAAGTGACACATTATTTTCTTGCTCAATTGTGGTTGGTTGGTTACCAACTTTTGGTTAAGAACCCATGTCTTTAAGCAGTGTCTATTTCAGGTGGCCCTGCATGCGTGCGGAGTGGCGACAGACATGGTGTTGGATCGCTGCCTCCAGGCGCGGGCGGGATTTGTGATTAGTCCGTGCTGCTATGGGTTCATTCAAAACACACTCAAGTTCAACTTTCCCAAGAGGTGAAAACTATGTCTCTTCTGTCTCTCTGACTTTTCTTGCTTGCTATCTTTCTTTTCATTTGTTCGCCTAATTCCACAGTACACAACGATGGTGTAGATCTATAATAATCCACGGTATTAAATGTTAAGCTCTGCATAGGCTACTCTGGAAAAAATACTGACGAGAATGAATGATGACGATCAAAAAGAGCTCACCATAATAGATAACCATAATAAACATTCGTTATTGCGTCTATTTCTGTCTTTCTCTTCACATCAACGTTCAGAATTGAATGTCCTGCATCAACAATCACACAGCTGAGTCTCATCATTCTCACATTTAATGTTGGCAAGAACATCTACAAAAGAGAGAG
>NW_015611066.1:0-701 GCF_001515605.1 Sinocyclocheilus anshuiensis | reverse complement strand
CTGCTTTTGTATTGATTTCAGTCTGGCTAATGTTTGTATTTTATAGCGCTGCTCTTATGGGAAAGTACCACCCGGGATTGACAAACACGGATTGGTTTCTGTATTTATAGTTCCTTCAATGATACAGAACATGGTAAAAAATATGTAGCTGAAGGCCTATCTGGAAAATAAACTACTACGTTAATAAACTGTTTAGCACAAGCAGCCTTTTTTCTTTGTCAAAAACAGAGGGTTTTATGTTTCTTACAATATGTCTCGTATATTTGAATTTTTGAGCCTTGGAAAACTACTCACCCTGAAAACACTCACCCTGCTGAATTATAAGACCTGTGAGTTCATGACTTCAGCCCCATTTATTTTTCTGCCTGAGCTAACCCTCACAAGAGAGGTGTAGGTCATATTTTACGCCCAAATTAAAAGAAAAATATATTTTTGCTTTATATTTGCTTCTTGTTCAGTTACATGTAAAACATTGTGTAATATATACACAAACATAAAAAAAACTTTTATTCAACAAAGACAGCATACAGTTTTAATGTTTCTGTACCACAAAATTTTGCAAATGTACTTTCTGCACCACAAAATTCCACAAATATATTAAGCAGCACTGTTTTCAACATTGATAATACTAAAATAAAATAAAAAAAAATTTCTTGAGCACCAAATCAGCATGTTATAATGATTTCTGAAGGATCATGTGA
>NW_015611065.1:0-701 GCF_001515605.1 Sinocyclocheilus anshuiensis | reverse complement strand
TGTAAAAATCTAACTAACATTCATGAAAGCCCTGGTTGTTGGGGGGTGAATTCAGACCTTATTATCTTATTTTATATAAGATAAATGCAAAATGTTTAGTTGAAAGTTTAGATTGTAAGCTTTCAAAAGATACTATGTGTCTATATTTGTGCTCCAACACATGTAATATTTTCAAAAACACACGCAATGACCCATTTCTTATCCCAGTACCAGATAACGACCAAGGGGTTCTGTACAACTTTGGGTAAAAGGCAGCGCTCTTCACTGTAACTTCAGCCATCCAATCAATGGAGGAGGGGCAGGACAAATTCTACACTGACCAACCATCCCATAGACACAATAAATACAAAGAACAAACAACAATGGAAGTTAATATGGCTGGTTACTTTACTTTATTTTTATATTCAGTAATATTCTTCAAAATGAGATACTAGTACGTTACTGTCGTGAATCATAGAAACCAAAGCGTCTCAGCTGAAAAAAAACGCTGTGCTACCAAAGCGTTCTCAAGCGCCACCAGCTGACCGATTTCAGAAGAGCACCTGGCATTTTTTTAGCTGGCTTTGGTGGACACACGTTAACTGAATATTTATTGTTAGGCATATGGCCTATAGTCTTTTTTTGCATTTATGCAATATACTGGAGCCAATCCTGTGAAGGGAGTGCAGAATATTCCACTGCGTTCCTGGACATGTAGTTTA
>NW_015611064.1:0-701 GCF_001515605.1 Sinocyclocheilus anshuiensis | reverse complement strand
TTTTTTTTTTTCATTTTAAAACTCGTAAAGGTCCTTAAATATCTTACAAGGCCGAACTGAAAATTCTAATATAAAACCTCAAAAACTTCAATGGTTTATGGACATATTTTGTTTTACATGCCAACATTAGTATATTATGTCCATATATAACACTTAATATGACTTTTTATACTTTTCACAAATTTAGGGGGCTCTCAAAGTGTTTTGAGGACAATATTAAAAAATACAATTTACAATTATTTTTTTTAAATGTTGTTCGTTTGTGGATTTTTATTTTTTTTGGATTGAAATAATTCATAGATTTAAAACATGTTGATCTTCTGATATTTTGGGTGTTTTTCAACCTTTGTCAAAAAGCAGAGGTCAGAACTCTCTGCCTTTGACCTTACCAGTATGGCTTCAGCGATGTCATTTTGACGTGTCATTGGAGGAAACTATTTTTAACGCGTCACTTCCTGAATGTGAGTCAGGGATAGGTCACGTGACGGGGCTTCGGCGCTCTCCTTCTCCGACTACTTTTGAATTTAAAATATAATTGAACACCTCGATTCATATGGACGGACTCCGGGGCTTTCTGAAAGATGGTTGTAGGTCGGCTCTCGACAGATGCTCCGCGACGTGTCATCCGCGTCGGGTCTGGAACATTTCCGAACGCAAAATCGACTGTTTTGTGGGCTGCAGCGTCACGTGACCCGCACGCG
>NW_015611063.1:0-701 GCF_001515605.1 Sinocyclocheilus anshuiensis | reverse complement strand
GGGGGGGGTTACAGAGGGGATGCTTCTTCTAAATGTAAATTAAATGTGATTTTCATTTCCCCAGATTATCTTAATTAAAATTTGCAGTATATAATTTAATAAACAAGTTAAATGTTAAGCTCTCAGATTTCAATTCTTGGAAATATTGATCTACCAAAATCATTTTCCTCCCTATATCAGCCCTCTATGAATAACGGATACACACTGAAAATTAGCAGATCTGTCTTTTATAAGAACTGGATGGAAAGGATATCTTTAGGTGTTACGCAACATGTGTACTTTGCGTATAGGGAGGATCGGCACTGCTTCCAGCAACCTTTTGCTTTTGGTTGGGTTTTTGAAAAATGTCTTTCTTCAAGGGCTTTAGGCTGACTGTTCAGAAATGCCACGAAGAAGTAAAACCACCTGTTGTACAAGTTTATTGTTTTAAAGGGGTCGTGAACTGAGAAATCAAAATTCCCTTGATATTTTGACAGATAAGAGGTCACTGTACTATGAAAACATCCTGTAAGTTTCAGAACTCAAAACTCTCGTTAGTCTAAAAACAGCTTAAATTGAAGCCAGTCTGCCAAAACGACAGGTTGTGGAATTTGACACTGTATGACGTAATAGTGTGGATAAACTCCGCCTCCGCAGAAGATCAACGCCTGCTTCTCTATCACTGCCTGTTTAGCCCCGCCCACCGATTCTACATCACTGCC
>NW_015611062.1:0-701 GCF_001515605.1 Sinocyclocheilus anshuiensis | reverse complement strand
AATCGAGGAGGTACACAGCTCAGATTTGAGCCCCGTGGCGAGCTCTGCCGACTTCTCAGATAGAGCATCCAGTGCCTCCTCTGTTACTCTGGAAACCTACGACATGGATCACATCAGCCGCATGGCCACGCTCGCCGTAGCCGGTCAGGCCAGCCGGGATTCCAGTCGACCCTGTTCGCCCAGATACGAGGCCTCGGAAAAATTATACTCCGATGCTACTCCACCAAAGAACAGCTGCCAGTCCAAAGAGAAGAACCTGGAGCAGCTCACGCAGAACATGGAGAGGATTTTCACCCGATTTGCTGACGTCCAGCAGTGCCTTGCAGAAATCAGAGACTTCACCCAGAATGGCAAGAAGATTGCATGCAGTTATCCGTCTGCTTATGAACCGCAATATGTGCACATTACATGTCAGGTATGAAATGTTCCACGGTTCTCTTTTAAATCGTGCAGGGAAAGTCTGCAGTCTTCTGTAGTAGACAAATGAAGGTGCTAATTTGTTTTTTATTTATTTGAATTATTGCATAAAGGATTTGATTTCCAGCATTGTATTGAAAAAACATCTTGTCCCATAGTCTCGAAGGGTCTAAAAAAAAAGCTACATATTGTGTGAATAATTTAGAATGTCAAATTATTTGTATTAGAATAATTTGTTATATTATTATGAAATATATATTAATAACAATAATAATTATTATTCA
>NW_015611061.1:0-701 GCF_001515605.1 Sinocyclocheilus anshuiensis | reverse complement strand
GTTTATCTTACATTTACGTTATAAAAATCATTAATGATTTCTGAGCAAAAAAAGACTTGACTATCTAAGAACATTATAAACTATCAATCAGAAGGCATGAAGTAGATTGTGTACAAGTTTTTCAGCAAAATTTTGGTCTTATTGATCATTTATAGGCCCTAGAAATTTGCGTATTAAATATGATACAGAATACAGGCTATTTTCATAAATTGGCATTATTGTTCAACAGAATTTTACAAAGAATGTTTAGTTCAAGTTATGAGAGAATAAATGTTTTTTAAAAATTTGGCTAAAATGTTGTAACACGCATTGCCAAACAAGCATTCTTTTTCCAATCAATTTATACCCCAAAGAGGCGACGTATCCTGGGGTATACAAACATTAAAATAGAAAATAAAATTAACGTTTAAAAAAAAAATCATGAAATCGTATTAGGCTATTTGTGTCCTAAGACGATGGAAAATAGCACTAAATAAATTTTCTGATTTCTCTTTATGGTCTTGCCCTTTTTAGGGTTGAACTCATATTAACATAATGTTTACAGCTCGCATCTTTAATGTAATGCGGATTATAAAATAAAATAAAATAATAGAGCATGGCAATACAATGTTGTCCACACAGAAACCGTATCTTATAAATAGGGTTTTAAGCCTATTTCCACGCTGAAGCCTGCAGTTTGTTTGTGTGTGTGTGTGTGTGTG
>NW_015611060.1:0-685 GCF_001515605.1 Sinocyclocheilus anshuiensis | reverse complement strand
TGTGTGTGTGTGTGTGTGTGTGTGTGTGTGTGGAGGATGGCAGGTTGCCGCCGCTCTGTGCTGTGGATGTGTCGGCCTTATTTGGAGTCAGAGGCTCTCTGGTTGTTTACCCAGCAGGTCAGAGGGCCGCTACACCGCAGCACTGCAGCGCAAACACACCGCCTGCCACCGCGAGGAACTCATCAGCACATATCTGCTCCAGCCTGACACACACACACACACACACCCTCTATATCACAAGATTTGTCTCATACAAACACTCAGCGTATAAAGAGAGGCCGCTACTAACTCTCTCTCTTAGATACACATAAGGCTAGGAGATACAGCTAATGTTTAATATATATGTGTACATTCAACCAAACAGCCACTGTCACAAAATAGATTTGTAATGTTTAATAGAAGCAGAAATATTTTGTTAAATATAAGGAAATGAAATGAATGCAATTTAAGTTGCTTTGTATAAAAGTGCCTGCCAAATGCATGAATGTTCATACCCACATGTATGTAAACGTAAAATAACAAATATTTGAATTGTTTACATGAATGTAAATGTAAAATAAAAAATATTATTTAAAAAATCAAGTGTTGTCTCGCACAATATTTACTAAATATACAGATATTTATAAGTTAGTGATACATTTAATAATAATAATAATAATAATAATAATAATAAATATTATTATTT
>NW_015611059.1:0-701 GCF_001515605.1 Sinocyclocheilus anshuiensis | reverse complement strand
CTCTCCTCGTTCTCTTCCATCAGCTCTGAAATGAAAGAAAAAAATGTTGAGAATGGACATAAGAGTGATGATGTAACGGCAATAAAATATTATGATCATTTTGATGCCTTCCTATAAATTAATTATACGTCCCTGAAACTTTCCATAAATGGCATACATTGATCTTCTAGTTATTCTTAAAACATTAAAATCCCATGTTTCTGTAGTGAGAACTATTAAATACATTTGATCAATGACACAATTAGCTAATGTAATATTAATATTAAAACATATACAATAGTGCCATAATGTTGATATATATAATCCATAATGCGCAAAATGACCAAAATGAGTATGATGAGAAAAAAAGAAAAACAAACCCCATAGAATCTATGGTACACTGTTAAGAAGTGCTAACCTGCAAATGTTATCTTAGCGAGCTATTTCTACCTGATCTAACCCTTAAATTTCATTTTGTCACTGTAACCTAATGTATAGGTTAATTAGGTTAATATTTTGGGGTTGAATAAAATCAAATAAATTAGATGTTACCACATGAGAAGTTGTACATATTCAATGAAGTAAAACACTTAAAGGGACTTTTTTACTCAAATGAAAACACTTTCATCATCCTCATTACAGTACGTGTGCTGGTTTAGTCTCATTACTAAAGGCTGCACCAGTTTTTGTTCCGTGCTGAGTTATACAATCGAATCCTCTCA
>NW_015611058.1:0-701 GCF_001515605.1 Sinocyclocheilus anshuiensis | reverse complement strand
ATAATTAAGATATTAATCCCCATGCAATAAGAGACAGAAAACAGACACCTCAAGACTGGGAAGGTGGAAGAGCGAAAGAGAGATTGACGGGCGGAGAGAGGAAGAGACAGCAATGCTGCAGTCAGGGGTTAATTCATTTTTAAATATCAGCCAGGGATCTTAAGGTCTAGGGTATTTTCTATGCCTGGTTCTCATAAATCAGGGTTATGGGTAACGCAAATGAGCTCAGACATGTTCCATGCAGGCAACCCATTTGGATTTAAACAAGTTTCTACAGGCAGTGATTGAATAAGGATGTGATATCAAAACAGTTTTAAAGGAACAGTACACCTAAACATAAAATTATGTCTGCTGAATTGCTGTTGTTTTTTTTATTTTTTATGGGACTACCATAAAAAGTAGTTCAGATGACTTCTGAAGTCAATCGACAGCTCAATGTAAGGAAAAGACCAAACTTCTGTTAATCTTTTATTCAAAGCTTCATCTCTGTCCAGCGTCAGTTCTATTTTTCTCCAGAAGTTATGACCAATAAAAATGCCATTGTACTCTTTTAAACTAAAGTTGCTGCGTGTACAGTACACGTGTACTATTCTGGTGACGAAATTTGCGTCACTCGCACAGTACGTGGACCTTCACGTACATGTAAAAACCAAAGTATACTTTCTCCTTTACATTAAAGGGGTCATATGATGCGATTTCAA
>NW_015611057.1:0-701 GCF_001515605.1 Sinocyclocheilus anshuiensis | reverse complement strand
CTCCCAACATGGCTGGACAAACACACTCTTTCATGCTTAGAAACACAAACACACACACACACACATACACACACACTCAGTTGCTGACTGACTGGATCTAGATGTTTTTAGGCATTTGTTTTCAGGTCATCTATCATCTCACCTTGTAATCTCTAGCTGATAAAGTGAATTCCCTTTGGAATGGTGTGACTAAGCATTCTCGAAAAGAGGCACTAAGCAAAATCTTTTTTTTTTTTTGGCCTAGACTGAGAAAGGGCTTTTGGTAATGAGCACATGCCTGTCTCTGACACTATGAAACGTACCATTACACTCAAACACCATAATACTAATCACGAACAGGTCAGTAGTCATTACTGTTGCTGCTGAAAGCTCACTGTATCTTGGAATTTACATTACTCTCTTTGCTCATGAGTGTGTTTGCCGTTCACCTGAATTCTATGAAAATGATACAGTTTTGTCTAATTTGTCTAATTTATAACCATTAGAGGCACAATAACATTTTATTTTTTGATAACTCTCAGACACGAAGGAGCACAACTGTCACCCTTTCAAAAGGTACTAGTAAAATGTAATGCTTTTAAAGTACTAATATGTATTATCCTACAACAAGCATAACCTACAAAAAAGTAGCTTGTTTTAAATACACCCAATGTCAAACATTTAAAGGGGTCATATGATGCTATTTCAAGTTTTCCTTTCTC
>NW_015611056.1:0-701 GCF_001515605.1 Sinocyclocheilus anshuiensis | reverse complement strand
GATGCACTCCAGGAAGGTGCTGTTGTTCTCAGTGCCATAAACGACTCGTTCTTCAGTCAGCTCCAGATCCTCCACTTCAGAGAGGAACACATGATGGTTAATACAGACACTTTTACACAGTCACACAACATGGTTTATTGTAAGGTCAGTCCAGGATTTTCCACGGCATATGTGTTTATATAAGTGTGCACATACATATATAATCCCTTTTCATCACCAACATTCTAATCTTTGGCATGCAAACACTCAAGCGCTCATCACTCACACCTCTTTTGCTCTTTCCTCTCATTCTCTCTTTTATGTGATGAGAGATAGAGAGTGATCGGCCTGTTCACCTATCACTCTATCAGTTCCTGTATTTCACACCGAACAGAGAGTTTGTCCCAGTGGAGTGAGATTGCCCTTCAAACCCTATTAATCTTCCTATTAGACAAGCTCAAAGGTGTACTGAAGTTTCTAATGCTAATGATTAAACAATTTAAATTCAAATCTCTGAAGGAATTGCTCTTCTCCTGCACTTTCACATCAGTGAGCTCTTTGACATGTAAATGCATTTGAAGTTCTCAGAGGAGGCCGCTGATGTATTGACATTCAGGCAGCATGGCTGCACTCAGTTAAGAAGGCTGTCATTTCTTTCCTCCTTTCTTACCGCTGAGGTTTTGGTCCATGCACTGCAGTGCTGGGTTTGCATGTTTGATGTC
>NW_015611055.1:0-701 GCF_001515605.1 Sinocyclocheilus anshuiensis | reverse complement strand
TTTTTTTCAGTTTCTATCTTTAATTTATTTTAAGTTTTAAAAACTTTGTGATTTTTATAATCATATTTTTTATATTTTTTTATTATGTATAATAGCTTTTTATATATTCCTATTTAGCTTCAATTTACTTCAGTTTTAGTTTTAGGAATTTTAGCACTTCAATTTAAACTTATTCCAGTTAGTTTCCAAGGCAACATTTCAAATTTTCAAATTTTTTGTGTAATATTTATATTTTATTTCAGCTTCATTTCAAGTAATAACAATAATTTCAATCTTTCAGTTTTAGTTAACAACAACAGCACGCTCCAAACCTCTCATGACCGTTGTTTTGCCAAGTAGGACGTGTTCCAACATCATTTTCTTACAACATCCGAGTCAAACAAGCATAGTTGTAACTGTTTTCCCAACCGCAACCAGTAACTAATGATAGCTTGATGTGAACATTGTTCAATCCTGATCTTAAAATCTGATAGGAATATTGTTCCAGTAACAACAAGGACGCTGGTCCAGGAACATGTTCTACTTGGCGAAATCATAATTAGCATACTGAAATATCGATTTCAGTGACTCATCACATGCATAGCAGGCAGTTTATATGAAGTGAGGTCCAAAAGAGATCACATTAATCTAAAACAAAGAAGTATTATGATGTAAAAAGGCACTCTTAAAAACAAAGGCTCTTTATTGGCTTTGATGGTTCC
>NW_015611054.1:0-701 GCF_001515605.1 Sinocyclocheilus anshuiensis | reverse complement strand
GCAATTTCCTTCTCTTACATATTTTTCTGCGATTCTCAATCTATTTCTCACACTTTCGCCACTCGCAAAGATTAGATGTCCTAGCCCCAAAGATGATAGACTGACCTTCTCAAGGGCAAGTGCCATCTATAGAAATGAATATCATAATAATAATTATGCTGCTTTGATTATGGCACATGGCATTGTGAGGCATATCCAGATGATGAATGCAGCCATCCAGGCAGCAGAGGCCATTCAGATTCATTGTGTCGCCGCTCAAAGGAATAGGTTGGATTCGCGCTTTGATGTGCGCGCGGTTTCTCAAGGGCGATTCACACCAGCTTATGTAAGGGTTAAGAGTCAAGAGTTTTGAGACACTGACAAAGCCAAATGACCTGTTATGACCAGAGTAAAAATACAGACATGCTAGCAACATGAAAAACTGTAACTGACATTTCTAGCTGTCAGTGTACAATATAAATGACTGTTTCTGGTCATTTACAGACAGAGTCTCTGTAAAGATAATGGAAAGGAAGTAAGGGTGTTACAGAAGTAAAGAGAGATGTGTGGCTGTGTAATGGTGTGGAAGAATGAGCTTCTCGTGTTTTTAGTTGCACAGCTGTTGGGGTAGATCCACTTTCAAACCAGCACTCTTTCATTAATCTAGTGCACACTGTACCAACAAACACTAAAATCAAACTGTTTTTGGGTTTTGATGGAAT
>NW_015611053.1:0-701 GCF_001515605.1 Sinocyclocheilus anshuiensis | reverse complement strand
TAGTAAATGTGAATATAAGGCATGAGGATATTAAGATAATATAAAAACCGCGTGACATCATGTAAACATCATGTAAAGCTGCTTTGAAACAATATGTAATGTGAAAAGCACTGTGCAAATAAATTTGACTTGAATTTGACTGAGATTTGAATGCAGAATAATGTGTATTTTTGCAGTCAATTATCAGTATATATCAATTTCATCATGCAATTTTGAAAGAAATATGGAGAATATTTTTCCCTAAAATGTCCAGTGCTGAATAGCACAAAAGAATCATTAAATAAATAATTATTTTGGTAAAATCAATAAAATAAAATAAAAACATTTGGAATTACATCACTGCATTCTGTTGACTTAAAAGATGCACTTGTTAATTTCAAAATGCTTCCAAATGTTTTCTCTGATAACATATATCCAAAGCTTCATTTTTAGACAGGCCAGCCAAGTGAATTTGCATTCAATATATAATAAAACTACAGCTTTAGCGTGATCATTAAATATCCATTTTTGATCCATCTCTGTGACTACATTTGTATTAGTCAGGAACTATATTTGTACTTCAAAAAAAAATAAAGAATAACAAAATAAAGAAAATTGCAATGCTGCTGTTAGCTTTGAAGGTGTTGGACTGTCAACCATATTGTAAAGCACAAACACTGAAAAATGCTGAAAAAAATTAATAAAATAAAAATAATAATAAT
>NW_015611052.1:0-700 GCF_001515605.1 Sinocyclocheilus anshuiensis | reverse complement strand
TCAGAAATCATTCTAATATGCTGATTTGCTGCTCGAGAAACATTCTTATTATCATCAATGTTGAAAACAGTTGTGCTGAAAGTTAAGAGAACAGCATGTTTTTTAAACAGAAATCTTTTGTAACCTTATAAATGACCTTGCAGTGACTTTTGATCAATTTAAATGTGTCCTTGCTAAATAAACGTTGTTATTATTAATAATTATTTTTAATTTATTTACAGTATTTTCATACTATAAACAATAAATGTACAGACTTATGTTCATGTGATCATATGCATCATCTGCAAAAAAATAATTTATTCATTATTGAAACATCAAGATGTCACAAATAAAACCATTTGGAAGACCACATTGCACAGCATTCAATACAGTATGTATAGAAAATCAAATATTCTTAATTATATTGTACTCTTATTAACAGTATTCTGTCAGAAGGCACTGATGGTGTGTTTTACTGTATATGCATATTTGTTTTTAACAACTGTGGCACACAAATTAAAAAAATAAATCTTTGTTTTGGCCTCATCATAAGACACTGTGTGTGCATGTGTGTATGTTTTAGTAACATAAAGCGCACAGATCTGCCTTTAGTTTGCGAAACGAGGGTCGATTTCTCGGATCATACTGCCAGCACTGACACATGAGGGCATAGATTTCATCCGGACAGTTATTTGGGGCCGGCATACGATATCCTACCAAC
>NW_015611051.1:0-696 GCF_001515605.1 Sinocyclocheilus anshuiensis | reverse complement strand
CCCGCTCTAATCTCTTAACAGTCTGTGAGGATGTTCCAGCACTGGTGGAGTTTGTGTCCCGCTCTGATCTTGAGGTCATGTAATATTGCACACTGATGAGGTTTAAGCCAGTAAGCCATTTATTAAACTTTGAATAATTCTCTGATATCATCACTCGGGTCACTTATGACACTACCTGACGTTACCCATTTGGTTAAAATCCAGAGGATGCTAGATAATAAGGCGTGTGATTGTGCAACTGTTTAGAAAAAACAGCAGGGATAAATCCTGTTGACGCCTGCTACTGGAAGTAGAACACTGAATAGAAAATTGAATAGAAAACTGCAACCAAGGTGTTGAATAGATTCACCTTCAAGGATCTAATGAGGCAGAGTAACTAAATAAAAGTAGTGAGGCTTATAACTACTTTTTCAGTGGTGTGCAATAGGTCAAGCTAGAGTAGCTTTTTAGTACCAAGCTACTTTTCCTGAGAGTGTTCATTTTAGTGGATTGGTTCATTTATATTGTTCTTTTAAAAGCACTGGTTCAATCATTTTTTTTTCACCAATTAATTTCTGCTCCTGCACAGTTGTGTGCATGGCATTTATTTGATCAATATTCAAAATATTGAATTATCAGTGGTATAATATTTAGGAAGATACTGCTTTTGATCACATATATATATATATATATATATATATATATATATTAGGGCTG
>NW_015611050.1:0-701 GCF_001515605.1 Sinocyclocheilus anshuiensis | reverse complement strand
GTGTAATTAATATACAGGTGGGTCTCCAAAATTACAATATTGTGCAATATTTCAAGCAATTTTTGTTGTTTTAATCTTGATGATTACAGCTTACAGCTCATGAAAACCAAAAATCATCAACTCACTATATTATAATAAAGAGGAATACAGAAATGTCGACCTTTTGAAAATAAATGAACAAATCTGACTTATCAAAAATTGTTAATGCATACACTCTATACTTGGTCTGGCTGCTTTTGCACAAATTACTGCATCAGTGTGGTGTGGAGGCCATCAGTGTATGGCATTGCTGAGGTGTTATGGAAGCCCATGTTGCTTTGATAGTGACCTTGAGGTTGTCTGTAATGTTGGGTTTGGTTTCTATCATTGTCCTCTCTATGGGGTTCAGGTGAGACGAGTTAAGCACAGCAATACCATGCTAAGCAAACCAGTTACTAGCAGTTTTGGCACTGTGGCAGGGGCAGAGTCCTGCTGGAAAAGGAAATCAGCATGTACATAAAGCTCGTCAGCAGATGGAACCATGCTCTAAAATCTCCAGGTAGAAGGCTGCATTGACTCTGGACTTAAAACCTAGTGGACATGACAATTCTCTCAACGCTGCTTGTTGGTTGCAAAACTTTGAGACCCACCTGTACATTTAAAGTTGTGTGTGCTACAATATACATTCCAACCTTGCGTTCCAACCTTTATCCACCACCTAT
>NW_015611049.1:0-701 GCF_001515605.1 Sinocyclocheilus anshuiensis | reverse complement strand
AGAGTTTAATAAAGAAACAGCTAGACTAAGCGGCGGCAGCGCAAACCGAACTGGTTCGGAGCAGAAAAAAACAAACGGACTAAGTGCTCATGATTTGGGGTCCATCGGTCCTTGAAGGGACAGTCAGTGTTTGCAGGCGTGCTCCGGTTGTGTACCCCTGTATCCAATGTGAAGTCAGTCATGAGAGACCCTCCCCCTCCGGCTTTTTGCAAATGGACTGTTCCAGTTTGCTGCAGTCGCGAGCCGCCAACTGTCTGACAGGGAGTGTTTTAAATCAAATATTCCGCTTACTCATTTCTTGTTATGAGCAACAGACAATGTGTGAATATAAAAGCGAGCGGAGTCAGCCTGTCCAAACTGGCTGGTGGTGGGTGGGGATTTTGATTCATCCCGGTGAATCGAATCTTTGAGTCTGTTCACAAAAACTGTTCACTGATTCAGTGACTCTTTCTGCAGGTTAAAGGTGCGTTCACATTAGCGAAATTACAGCAACATTTCGCGTGCAAAAAGGTCCATTGTCTATTGTCAATAGAACTTTTTCACATTTCCGGGTTTCTAAGCAGCGGAAGTCGTCATAGTTGGGTAAATTTAGAGAGCAGTGAATGAGTAAACCTACCAAATATATTTTTTGCATTCCTATTTGCTCAAATAGCAAAAGAACGATATCAAATTTACCGTCCCTCCCATAGATGCTGCATTAG
>NW_015611048.1:0-700 GCF_001515605.1 Sinocyclocheilus anshuiensis | reverse complement strand
TCTGTTTCATGCCAACATCTTAAATTGGATGTCCAGCAGGAATGTGGGCATTTTTATTTTTGTATTATAATTTGACACCGACACTTATTTAACCCACTTGTTTTTCACAGAAATGATGGCCAAGTGCGTTGTATTGACCGCTTTAGCGATGCTGGCGGTGACATGTGTGGCCTCTCCTCTGTCCAAAGACTCACCTGCAAACACAAAGGTGACGGAACGGCTTCCGGAGAGCCCACCTGAGACACCGGAGAGACCGCAGTCCCGTGTGAGTCGTTCAGTGCAATTACCGGAGGACCAGCGAGAGCTCATGTCCCGGCAGCTCTTACAGGCACTGTCAGGTGCGTGTCTCGGGAGGTAAAACATTAGAAGAAACGAAGCCTCACTCTTACTTGCTGTTCTTCGGTGTTTTTGGCAGAAATCATCCAGCGGGAGGACTGCGTTACAGATTATCAAGGCTGGGTAGATTTTGGGCGTCGGAGTACAAACTGAGATTTAACCGTAAAAACTCTGTACTATGATTTTTGTCATTAAATATATTTGCAACTATATGTGTTTTGTGTCATCTGGGTGCGAATAATTTGATTCACGTGTGATAAAGATGAAGACAGTCATACCACCCTGTTGAAAAAAAAACAGCATATGCTGGTTAGGTATATTTTGATGCTGGTTTAAACTGGTCCTTTGCTGGTTTATGCTGGTC